>NC_064534.1:13842459-13942459 GCF_023856365.1 Brienomyrus brachyistius | reverse complement strand
ATGACAGCCCATACCAAGGGGGGGTCTTTTTTCTGACCATCCATTTCCCCACTGATTATCCCTTCAAACCACCAAAGGTGAGACATGAATCCCTGCTCTGATCATGAAGCTCCGGCATCTCCAGAAAGACAGCGCTTTAAAATGTAGCGATGCAATTGTAGGTTGCGTTCACCACAAAGATCTACCACCCGAATATCAACAGCAACGGCAGCATCTGCTTGGATATTTTGAGGTCACAGTGGTCACCTGCTCTCACGGTTTCCAAAGGTAAGTCTCTTTGCATTCAGAAGATGTGTGCAGGATCCGTTAAAAACGCTGTACCGCAGAAACTGGTTTAACTTTTAAATAGTGTAACCAGAGTGAGCAGTCGGGGTCTAGAGGAGCCTGTTAGATCATACTCTTTCCTGGTTAACAATTGCAAAGCTACAACGCACTCCTCTGTTCGATAAGCAATGATTCTGCCTCATTAAACTTTAGATCCTGCTGTCACTAGTTGGTGGGGTAATTTTGAGTTGCGAGGTAATAAACTCTTAAAAGAGATTCATTTGAAAGAAAACGCATCATTTTACCTGTAACGGAAAGGTGCTGTACCAGTATCTCCTCAAGCTTCCATAACTGCATCTATGATTCAAGTATGCATGCAAAGAAATCTGAAAAACTTGTTGACGTACAAATGTGCTTTTTCATTATAGACGTGGTTTTTCTTTGTGATGCCATGCAGACATCCAGCTAGGCAATAGAAGCAGTTGAGCTGAATTATATTTAGATTAGGTTGGTGCAGGAGACAGGGCTACGTCTTCACGCCATCTACTCAGGGGAGACGTAGCCAACAGGAAGTGTTGTCATGGCAGTAGATATTAAAACAGCATGCTGTGTGTAGGTGTCAGATGATTTCAAGATTCAGGAACCCTGAGCAAGTGTAATTCTGAATCTAGATTACATAGGTTTTATCTGCATTTCCATGTGGTGTTTTTTTGTCACCTGTAGTGTTTTATTTACTACTATTCATGTATACAGTGGCAATATATATTGGAAATATATTTCAAGAAGTGTATTTTATTTAAAATATGATTTAAGTGGATGAATCCACGATACAACCAATAAAGAAAAAGATTAAACACAAATCTTAACATCATAACACTTTTGAGACTAAAACAAAATTTTAATGCCTTCAAATATGTAGTGTAGCCAAGTATTTCTCTCTGGGAAATCTATCAAACTTCACACTTGGCATCTAAAACAATAGACAGTCTAAAACATCTTAAACATGAACATGCCGTATATTCTGCTATGTTACATCATTTGCATTTCAGTTCTTTGTTCTGAAAATTATTTACATTTAAATTATAGTCAAAAGTTACTGTGGATTTATATATCATGTTTTGTAAATGTTATTCAATAATCATTGTTTCCCTACAATGCAGTTCTACTGTCCATCTGTTCCTTATTGTGTGATCCAAACCCCGATGACCCCCTGGTACCAGAGATCGCACACACCTACAAAGTGGACAGGGAAAAGTGAGTGCCTTCTTACGGTGCTGTGGCATGTAGCACGGTGCCTTGGGCATTTCATGCTGCACTGTTTTAATGGGGCCAAATTCGATTAATCCCACCAAGGGGAAATCAAACCGGAATCTTCCTGAAGGCAATTGCATTCAAATTACTTTGAATATTAATTCCGCTTATTGTTTTACAAAAAAGCAAAATCACATGCTTTTGAAATGCCTCACTTGGATTTGTATGTGCACACTGTGATTCACATATTAGGAAACTGATATTTCCATGCAATAAGAGTATTGGTATTGTGATAATGAAATTGTACCACAATGTACCACAATACCATTCTTACTGCAATAATCAGGAAGAACACAGTGGAACAGTATGATAAAATTGTGTACAATACATATAATGGTTCTTCTGATTATGAACTATGATGTAACAATCTTTTTCTTGGTTTCTTCCAGGTATAACAGACTTGCCAGGGAATGGACGCAGAAGTATGCAATGTGAAGCTTTTCAAAACTGCAAAAAAAAAGAAAAAAAAGAAAAGAAAAACATACATACACATACAGGAAAACAAAAACATTTTGCTTGACATGAGCGTGAGTGTTGGGGAGGGGGAGGGAACAAGTGAACTGCATCACCAGATTGAAGACGGACAAGGAGAGAGACGCAGTCTGACTGACGGGCGCCATTGGCCGTGAGTCACGGGGTTCAGAGGTGCTGGGCTGGACGGCCGCTGCCCAGTGTCGCTGTGGAGAAGGAACAGGCCTCATCTCTAAGCGTGCCCGGCCGGCGCCCTGCTACAGGGACTGTCTTTTACTACTACTGCTACCACTTCCTCTACTATTCTACTAGTATCACTATCATCAACATAATGACCCATGGTTACTGTTTTTTATTATTGCTATTATTATTATTATTATTGTTGTTGTTCTTGTAATGAAGATTATGCTACTGAATGCTGAATATTGGGTTGAGAAGCTGAGTCTCCGAGGCTAAACACTCCTTTGCCCCCCCCCCCACCCCCGAATGTCGTGTGTTTCTGTACGCATAAGAGTGCAGTGGCCATTTGCCGTATTAACGTCGTTAACCTTCTCCCGGGCCTTGTTCTGCTGAGAAGAATCAAAGTAGGGAGAGACTCAATCATGGTCAGCTATGGCAATTAAAAAAAAATAATAATAATTTGAAGGGTATTTTGAGGCAGAATTCTGGGGACCCTACTATGTACTCTTATACGTAGGTGGATCCCACTGGGGGGGGGTTGTGCTGTGACAGATGTGTGTGTGTTTTTTTCTCCCCCAAGTGAGGCACAATCAGGGTTGGTCTTTGACTATGGACAAAACAAAAATGGAGGACAGGCTGCGTCGCAGTGCAGAAGACACTTTCTATCTTGTCTCCCTTCTGCCACGAAAGAATCATCTAAGTTTCTAGTTGCAGTGTGTCTCTGTGACCTTAGTCCTGGTAAAGGGGAAGAAACACTACTTAAGGTGTAACTGGATCCAGTACAGCAGTGCTCAGTACAGCCTTAAAGGGGACAGCTTCCTGGCTACTGGCTGCCAGCCTTTGCCCATCACTAAGACTGTGATAATCTAAGCTGGCACAGAACTGTTAAATACATACTTTATTCCTGACCCCTCCTTTGGTGTGAGACGCAGACCTGTGTTGCATGGCATGCAGAGGTGCTGGTTCATTTCAAAAGTATTCTGAAATACTGCAGCTGTATTCAAGTAGTGTGTGCAGGGACCCAGCTCTGTGAGGGGACCCCTTTTCAGCCTCTCTCTTCCCACTCTGCTGATCCTGGTGTATGTGTGTGTTATACTTATGGAGTTTATGGACATTTATGATGTCCTAAAAGTCAGCTGTCCATGTACTGTTTTATCCTGCTTCGCGAAGACCTTGAAGAAACTGGAAAAAGAAACACACTAACAAGGCTTTAATTTTGTTTTCTGAACAATTTGAAGTGTAATGGTTTTCTCCTTTCGGTCTGAAGCTTGATCAATGACTTGGGCCAGACCTTTTTACAGGAAAATTCAGTATTCTTTTTTTTTTTTTTTTAATTAGTTAACTGTTCCATTCTGGAGCTGATCTAACATTTTATCATTCTTACGTTTAGTTCTGTCCCTTATTTTTGCAAAGAAATCACTGGGTGTAGTGCTGAACTCAGGGTTGAAATTTAACGTGGAACAATGTTCTATCCCTTTAAAAGGTTGATGCAATTATTGATGGGCTACAAAAAGGTTTTTTGACATATTGAACTGCAAGAGTTTCAAGCAGATTTTGAAAAACAAATAGCCTATTTTAAAACAAAATTGACTATTATATAAGTATTGGTGAGAAAAATATACGTAAGTGTAATTTATCTAGAAACAATGAGTGGTCTAGGCGTATATATTCACCTTAAATTTCGACAAAACCCACTTAAACGGTTTTGACATACTGATCGTCTGCAAAGGTGTACCTAAGCAATATTATATAATATTATATAAACTAGATGTGTGCTGGTTTTAAGTGTTAAATCATGAATGTAATACACTAGTTTTCAGAAAGTATTCAAGCTAAATTCCTGGAAATGTGATTGATCTGCCCCTACTTTCAAATGAGTGCCCGATTGTACTACTTAAACAAAACTGGTGCTACTGTTCTGTTATTTCAAGCTCTTTTTTGTCAGTCTGTTTGCAACTGTGGTTGGTTTCAGGTCTTTTGACACCGGGACATCTATTTTCTCAATAAAAGTCAAAAGGAGACTAATGCGGCCGACCTGTGGTCTAGTGAACTGCAGGGCAGACAGGCATCTTTCTCTCGGACGTCAGCAAGGTGTGGCAAACCGCTTGCTGATGGCGGTAAGGAGATCTGCGCTGGAAACATTTCGCTTTGTGGTTGGGGATTGACTAGTTTTGAGTAGTTCAGGCAGCTACAGGGGCCCAAACAGCCTGTTAAAAGCATCTAAAGCCTCACTACCCTCTTTCACATGCTTGTTTCATTACCCAATCCACCTTTTCTCAAGAGCACATGTTCTTGCCATGTGATAAATTAAGGCTATGATTTTGCAACAGATCATTTTAATACATTTAATATCCTACTACGGCTTTGCACAGAAAAATAAGATCACTATATTGGCACCCCATGGTAGTCTGTAATGCTTTTGAATGTATCTTTTACACACAAGTGTTTTTACAGCAGGGAAGAACAATTGACTGTGGATGTATTGATTTAGAACACTGGAATGATTATAAACTGTAGCTAAATTCTTATGCTTTTATATATAATTATTTATTTGTTTTTTTTTTTGTATGTGTCTTCCAGTTGTTGGCTTGAGTGCAAGCAGCCTCGTTCATTACCTTTTTTCTTTAAAAAAAAAAATTGCTTTATTTTTCCCACTAAGTGAAGATGGTGTGTAACTCATTGGGATGTGTTGTGTGCTCCAGTTCATCAGCATGCTGTGCACATTGGAAAAAAAAAGTAACTTGTTTACAGCCATACGCAAGATTTCAGGGATTTACATTACGATTCGTACGCCTGTCTTGACACCTTTGGCAAAGTTTTAGCCTTAATTTGGTTTATCCTACATATGGATATTGTGAAATGTCAACTAGGGCTTCATCACTTTTTCCATCAAAGGGGGAAACTACAATTTCATGTCAGCAGGAGCCTAGGAGGGGGAATTCAGCGTAAACATTACCCTCCTTTTCTTACACCAAAACTTGCGAACTTGAAATGCTAGATACCTCCCGTTTTAAGATACTTAAACAGCTTACTGGTCTTAACAATGCTATGTGTCTGTGCTAAACTCTGTTGCCCCCCCACCCCCCCCCCCACCCAGTACCACCAACACAGCTTCCCTCCCAGTGCATTCTGGCTGAGAAGAAAGTCCAAGGTGTCAACACTGAATAAACAAAGCTCTTTTTGTTGTACAAGTTGTCTGAACGTTATTTCAAAAATATGATGATGAGTCCACAGTGAATCTGGACAGTGAAGTGCGAATGTAAGTGATATTAGTTGCACTTTCCTGTCCAAATAAGTAAATAAGGCTATATATTTTTTAGATTCTTAAAGATAAGGACAAACTCTTATTATTTGGGACAAATTGGTTTCAGATAGGGGGGCGGCATGGTGGTGCAGTGTTAGCGCTGTTCCCTCACACCTCTGGGACCCGGGTTTGAGTCTCCGCCTGGGTCACATGTGTGCGGAATTTGCATGTTATCCCCATGTCGTCGTGGGGTTTCCTCCGGGTACTACGGTTTCCCCCCACAGTCCGAAAACATGCTGAGGCTAATTGGAGTTGCTAAATTGCCCATAGGAGTGCATGCGTGAGTGAATGGTGTGAGTGTGCCCTGCGATGGGCTGGCCCCCCATCCTGGGTTGTTCCCTGCCTTGTGCCCATTGCTTCCGGGATAGGCTCCAGACCCCCCGCGACCCAGTAGGATAAGCGGTTTGGAAAATGGATGGATGGGTTTCAGACAGGAAAAGATTAAGAGGTAACCTTTAACCAAGCCAAAAAAGACTCTACTGATAAAACTTAAACTGACCCTTGAGTCTTTTCAGTGGCATCACATCCTTGTGTGTTTGTGGGTTCTCTCCGTAACATAATTTTACCTGCAACCCATAGACAAGGCGGTTGGTGAATCTGAATTTCCTGTTGTGTGAGTATTCCTGCCTTTTGCCCAATGTTGCCTCGGTTGGTTAAAACAGATTAAACTTAATATTAAATGTATACTTTGTAGAAAATGAAAAAGGAGTCTGATAAATGTCAGTTTGACCCACAAGAGTAAATCAGTGATGAGACATACTGTATGCACAAGAGAATTGGGTGTTTCTCCCCATTTAAAATAGGTATGGAATGCCCAGTTATTTCACTATTTGCCTCCACACACGTTATACATATTGACAGAAGTAAATTGGAAATAAATATTACATTTGTATTTTTATCTAGAGGTGAGTGTGCTTCAGGTTTCTGTCAATATGTATAATGTGTGTGCAGGCAAATAGTTACGTTACGGAGAGAACCCACAAACACACAATGATGTGATGCCACAGTCATGACCTTTGAAACACTGCCATCTCATTATAAAACTGCTTAATTATGTATGTTTCGATTGCTTTATTAGTAGTATTTTATTTATGGTAATATTGTAGTGTTTATCAAACGGGTCCTTGGGACCCCCAGACAGTTCATACTGTATTTTACAGATGGTGGGAGGGAGCAAACATGTGGCCCATCTGCAGGTGCCAGAAGACAGGATTGGGAAACACTGATATATACTTACATGTATGTATTTGGCGGATTCAAACTGCATTCAATTACTGACTAAGAACATAAAAGTCTTTGAAATATAGTATTTCAAATGGGCAAGCAGTTACTAAAATATTTAACTGTGGGTTAAGGTTAATTTAAAGGGAAAATTATTCAAGAGACAAAATGCAATAAAAGCACATTGTTGCCCATATTCACAAAGCCGGGTGTGAAGTAACTGTGGAGGACTGAGTAATTTTACTGTCCAAGCTTGAACTAATATTTTGCTAACACCTCACCTGTTACTTTAAGTGTACGGTTAGATTACAAAACAACAAAATTTGTGTAATGTACTTCTAATAATATTATTGAGTGCTATAGCTTACTTGATTTTAAGTTAAATAATCGTTTATATTAATGAATGTGTTAGGATTTGTCATGATTATGGCGTTTTGAAAAGCCCTTTGTAAACTGAATGTAGCCTATTAGACGCGGAATTAGAAGTTTCATCAATGAAATTTAGAAATGTCGCAATGTTTTTTTTTTTTTTTTTAAGAAATGCGTCGTGAGTTGCCTGGATTCTCCATCCGATTCACCACCAACCTACAGAGGGCCCCTTCTCACCGCAAATCGGCGCAAAGTTACCCAGCTCTCCTTGGTCATTCTCCGGCAGATAGTCAACTATTGTTTTTAGGCACCGCAAACTGACCCGAAATCAGTTTGTGTATTTGTCACGCAATGGCTGGAAACAGCGATCGGCAGGGGATGAAATGACTCTGAATCAGATTTCAGTGGGGGAAAAGCAGCCGGAGCGGGGTTTGCTCTCGTCGCTGTGACGAATCTGGCTCCGCTTCCTGTCGATGCATAAACTCGAATCGCAATCAGTGGCAGGCAGGCAGGCTCCGCTTAACCGCCTGTCAGTCCGGCACACGGCGCCACCATGTCCGTGAACCTGAGCAAAAACGGCCCGGCACTCACAGCTGCCTATAAAGAGGTAGTGGACGAGAAATCGAGCACTAACTGGTAAGAGACTTTAATATCGCCTTATCGCTTGTTTCGCTGTTCATTTCTGAGTTCTCCGCAAGCATTCCTGAGTTTGCACCTTCCTTCGCGTCAACTAACTTATTAAGCCAATGCTGCATAAATAAAATGTTAAAACACATTTGTGTTCAGAATTAACGCTTATTAATTAATTTATTTATTTCTCCCGATGGCCGGAAATCCTTTCCCTCTGCGTTGAAACGTTAATGCGTGCGCCGATAAGGAGGCGTATGAGACGGTGATGTTATTCCCAGCGGTTTGTCTAGCGGTAACTAAGGTCTTTTTGAGGTTAAGGTGCGTTTGTACTTGTAACAGACTCTCTGATTGGCTCACGATGTTTAACGACGCCGAGCCATTGACACATAGCTACAATTATGGGGCTACATAGTTCTCACTGTAATTCCAATGTCATTTTTTTTGCATACGCTTCGTTCGCTCTGCCTTGAAATAAATGTTGTCCTGCTGGGAGATCTGCGTCACTCCCAGCAGAAATCACCTTATCTTATAGCTTCATTTTAGCCTCTTAAGTTTTAAGTTAGAATATTTTTCCCCCCTCGCACTTCTCGCGGTGTTGAAGTGTCACCATATTTAGCTTTTTTTAGGAAAATAACCCCCGACCTCTATCCATGTGCATTTTTACAAACCGCTTTTATAACAAATTCTAAATATCCACAATTCAGTCCAGTGTTGTTGCCATGCGTGCGCAGTTTACGTCACCGTATTAATTGCAACAATTATTCTAAACTGTTTGTATTAAGAACTCGAAAGACCAGTATTTATTTGTTGTTTTTTTGTAGTGTTTTCATGAAATTAATTTTTAAAATACCGATGTTAACTGAAACGAATCCTGGAGCACTATCAGCGGGACATTACGGCCTTAGTGCGGAGGAGGCTGGCGATACTTAACTGAGAAGTGCCTGTGTGTCCCCATCTGTCTAAGTTTGTCGTGCTCATTAAAACAATATCCTCCCAATAAATTGAGTACCTAAAGCATTTATGTAAGCATTAAGCTGTGTTGCTGACTGCTTGCTTCTCTTAGATATGTTAAGACTAGTGTGACATTCCAGCGCTTCTAAGTCAGTTCGTTTTCAGCTTACTACGTCACGGCATGTATAGAATTTCTTCTTACAGTACAGCAAACAGAATATAACCTGTTCATAATTTTTAAAGTAGTTTACATCACTGAACTAATCATTTTGACACAACCATCAAATTCTGACCTTAGAAGTAGTGTGTTGTACATAGTTGATTGAGAAACACCGAGTGCTATGAAGTGTAAATAAAATCTGAGCTATTTGAAGTAGTATTTGGCTTAACATTGGCATCGAATCTAGGTGTATTCCAGATATGTGAGATGGTGCATTTGACACGTTTTCCTAGCTGCGTGAATTGTAGTTAGCAGGGAGGCTGAGTCAGGAAAATGGCATGGAGAAGGAATGTCTGCGTTAGAGGAGCGCGGGGGGAATCCTCCCCTCACTGAAGTGCTTTTCTATTTTCCGAAACGATCTAGATTTCTGCATGCGTAATGGTTTACAGGCATGAGGCATTGCAAAAGCGGGCACAGAAAATAACCCCCTTTCCATAAAGTTAACACCGGTATAGATTTGGTGTTAAATGTCAATCCGCAATGGAACGTTTTAATTACGGTGTTTAATGGTGATCTGCATTAATTAACCTAAGCTTTACAGCAAGGGATTTGCTGCTTCCCTGCTATGCTACTGTTAATTAAGATATTTTCAACATATACGTGCTAATAATGTTATGCATTCGAACAAACTGCATGAACAGTCCTGTCTTCCGTTTACCTTCCATTTACACTGTTAAGTTACTGATAGTATGTTAGGAGACCGTAATTCCTGACAGCACATATCCAGTTGACGCTTTATTTCTGTCTTGTATATTGCATTTTTGTTAATCATAATGTGGGTTGGGGCAGAAGGGAAATTGACACTCTATAATGAGTCCTAAGTAATGGTGTGTTCCATTTGAACTGGGGAGTTGGAATTTCGTAGTTCCTAGTCAAATTTCAACTGAAACCTCTGAAACCCCAACCTGATAATTCAAGATGGCTGCACCCTTCGTCAACAGAAGTGCAAGCTGTAGTCATATACTGTTTAGTAGCATTTGTGTCTCATTAAATCAGTTATACACACAGTAGTGTCAAGCCTCTGTGGACACTGTGGTCATGTTTCTACTGTGTTTGTATTCCCAAAAAACCCTGTAATGCATTGTTTTCAACTGGTATTGCTAACAATGAATCTGGGTAGAATTGGTGTTGCTGAATGGCTTTCCCACATGTTCTGGAACACAGATAACTTGGCTGTGATGTCATTCCCAGCTCCGACCTCTGAGGAAAATGGAATGCAAAAACACCCTCCTTGCATTTTCTGTCCTTGCCTGTAATAACTACAAATGTTTCCTTCAAAGACGGACCAGACATAGACAGTGGTTCATATTTGGCTCATGAATTGTAATGGATAGCTACAATCTTTTTTAGTATTAAACAGACGTGGTGTGTTTCATTGAACATCAAGAAGATTCTCAACACAGGGACTAACAATTTTGCTTTCAACTAGTTGACTAGCAAAAGAATTTAACTAACCACTGTGCATTGCCATTATAATGTGGTCGCTGGTTGCTGCAGTGTACAAATTCCTGGTCACACAAGTACAAACTACTAGCATAATAGCAACCTATGCAAGATGATTAAGTGTGAAACGTATATTACGTTATTTTTAAAGATGTATAGATATAGTTTGGTTTTTAATGATCACCTATGGTCATTTTGCAGAATTGACCTGTGCTCTGACCTGTTGGCTCCATTTACTTGAATGAGCAAAATATACATCTGGCAAGAACGCTTTTTTTTTCTTACAATTTTTCATGAACTTTGGTGATGCCTCTACACTGTTTCATAAGTCCTACATGCCTGAATCGTCTTCAGCCCCCCAAAGCACATCCTCAGTGTTTCTCACTTAGGTTAGCTGATATGTCCTGTTATATCTTTAAAGCAAATGCTGGATATTAAATGGCTCCCCTTTCCATATGGATCCCTGATGTCTTCATATAACAGTCAAAACCTTCTACCTTGGTTAGAGGTGGTGAACCTGATCCTTGGGGAGAGACAGTGCGGGTTTTTCGGATGACCTCTCAATCAGCCAATAACAGTGGGTCCCCAGGACTGGACCTGAGAACCACTGTTTTGTTATTGGCTGATTGAGAGGTCATCCCAAAAACTCGCACCCAGCGCATGGATCAGGTTCACCACCACTGACCTAGACTGTAATCTTCAGAAAGAAGCAGTTATGCGTTACTGTCAGACTGAGTTCACCAAGTCCACGTTCATCAGTACTCTTGTATGTGGATTTGTTTAATGTGACTTTTTTTTTTTTGTCCAGGGCCTTGTTTACATATGAAGGGAACACCAACGACATTCGACTGGCTGACAAGGGTGGTGAGTATCAAAATTCTTGTCCCTGAACAGCAGTTCCTTGAGACTCTTATGGAACTGTAACTTTTGTTTGTGCAAAAATCTATATATTTTGGTTTCATTCCAATGAGTTACAGTAGTTTTGGTGATTCATAAACTATGGTAGTAAGTATAATGTATTGAATCTTTACACACCAGTCCAGTGATTGAATGTACTGTATGTCTGCGTGTCCATGTACACTGATGAGAAGGCTGACTCGCACTTCGACAGCCCTTTCCTTTCTTTGCCTTGTATGTTCCTCCAAGTCTTCTTGGGCACAACCATTTTTGGAAGCCACCTCAAATTTACCAGTCATGTAATGGTACTAGCTGGCAAACCGGATGTGGTGAAGCTAATATCATTCCTGTCTGATGGCAATAACAGTTTTAAAATTCTTTTTGTGCTAATGAAGGACCCTGGTAGCAGCGATTTTTGCTTATCCCAGATTACTGGGGATGAGGTTAAATGATTATAAACTGATTTAATGAGATTGATTGGCTGGATGCAGGTGAGCTTCTACTGGTATGTTTTATTTGTTCAGTGAACTACTTATCTCTGTTTCCATTCCTATAGTTTAATGTTTCTGAACCCAGCCTGCAGGGACCCCCCGACGATTTACACTTTTCCTCCTTCCCAGCTCTCAGTAGGGATGGGCGATACGGATATAAAATTTTATCACGATATTTTCTGTTATTTATTGTGATGACGATATGAACGACAATGGAGAAAAAAAAACATTACAGTTCAACACTGTCTTTTTGGAGAGGCAACATGTCTTTAGCCAAGCAAAATGCCATCCATCAATTCCTTCCATCGTTTCCTTTGCTTATATGTAATGCAATGAGAAAATATTCTTGTCTGAGAAGGAGTTTTCTTAACTGTAACGTTACTTGACTTTGCTGTCTCCTCCTCACGCATCTTCTGGCTTCCCTCATATTCAGGTTTGTGTTTGAGGTGGTGGAACAAACTAGATGTGTTGCCATCCTTTGTATGCACTGGGTTTTTATTGTTTGTTTTTTTTTTGCAAACTTTGCGTATTTCAGTTGTTTGCTACACGTCAGATTTTCTGTAACCAAACCAGTTCCAGGTGATCGAGGTGGTAGCTCCTTTTTTAGCAATGAACTCGTCCCCGGCTTCTACTCCACCTTCCGCCATGCTCATTACGGTGGACCGGGCTGTGAGTACATCTCACACACATAAACCTCATCAACTTGAGTTTATTAACACAGGATTATTATTATAGTGGGGATTTTGTTCAAATTATAGAATGTTGCCCATCCCTAGCTCCCAGCATGCCTCAATCAATCAGATTGGCAATCATGAACCCTGAACAGGTGTTTTGGGGGTGGGGGAGGGAGGGAAAAATGTGGACTGTCTGGAGGTCCCTGAGGACTGGGCTGATAAATTCTGCTATAGATACCTTTTTGCTTTTCATCATAATTTTGCATGGACAGGAATGCATGAGCAAATTGCGGTGCAATTGCATTGATTATTGGTGACCTTCTTCAGAACATCCTACTGCTGTTTGCCAAGGCAACACTACTCATGTCAACACATCCATCCACAGCTTTTTTTCTCATGTTTACAGCAGGAGGGGCTCAGTCTGTTTCATCATGAGAAAGTTATCTGCAGATATCCATCTAAGAAAGATGTGTAAAATACCCCTGGTGTTAGAAGCTTGTGCTTTTATGTGATGTGAAATATTCAACTACCTTCCAATTAACCACAGTCGATGTAACATTCCAGACTCTTTTTTTTAAACAATGCGTAGCTGATCAGAACCTGGTGTCTGGTCTTCATGACTTCTCCTTCTGTGTGAGTTCTTTAAGACCTCACTTTTGTGAGCATACATTTGTGTGTGTATGTGTGTCCTCTGTGTTGATAGAGCTCATGATCTGTTGTAGATGGGGGTCTAGAGGAGCTGGGTGAGGAGCTAAACAGTGGGAAGGTGATGTACGCATTCTGCCGCGTCCAGGACCCCAACTCCGGTCTGCCCAAATATGTGCTCATCAATTGGGTGGGTACTAAAGGTCGCATGTTGTTAGCACAGGGTATGCTGCATTACATTTGAACTGGCAAGCTGGAATGTCTGAGTTCCAAGTCGGAAATTTCAACTGGAACGCCCCAACAATTTGGAGATTTGACGTGGAAAGTCATAGATACCGCTACAACCCTAACCTGAGAATTCAAGATGGCTGGACCCTTCATCAAAAATATTGAAAGCTGTAGTTATATACTGTTTATTAGCTGTTATATCTCGTATCTTATTAAATTGGTCGTACACATAGTTCTGTCCAATCGCCATCTGTGGACAACTGTGCACATGTTGCTACAGTGTTTATATGCACACAATGCCCCATAATGTCTTATCAACTGGTATTGCTAACAATTGGATTTCAATAAACCTGTCTAGAACTGGAGTCTGTTTCAGAAAGCAGGATTTCTTGCTTAGCAGTATAATCTGTCGGATTTAAGGTAGTTTTGGGCTAAATGTAAGTGAACGAACATAAAGGCCATTTAAACTGGGGTACCTTAACTTATTGGATTTATCTGGCAAAGAAGAAATCGTGCTTTTTGGAAATGGCTTTCCGACTTGTACTGGATTGCAGTTACCTCGGGCGTGGCATCATTCCCAGCTCCGACTTCCCACCTCCGAGGTAAATGGAATGCAGCTTTAGCTCAGAACTTTTCACTTTCCCTTGTCCTTATCGTGAAATACTGAAACATTTAGGTAAAAAATAGATTCAATGAAAGGGTCCTTGCTTCTGTGATTATTATTATTATTTTTTTTTTACAGACTGGGGAAGGGGTTAGTGACGTTAGGAAGGGATTGTGTGCCAACCACGTCAGCTCCATGGCCAATTTTTTAAAGGTGAGTGCAGGCTGCGGTTTTACCCTTAAATGGTCAAGTGTTGGAAAGGTCGCGCTAAGCTGACTCGCGTCAGTTCAGTCTCAATTCATAAGCAGCTTCCTTCACACTAGTTTGTTGGCACCATTGTTGCATTGTACTTTAAATAAAAGTAGTAATGTGAATGACCGAGTTGTACAAGCTAATTTCAGCAGTCTATGGCTGCATGTCTACGATGCGTCTCTTTCGACAAAAGCTAAATGTAAATATTAAACCTTTTGGATTAATATTCGGGGGCGGCATGGTGGTGCAGTGGTTAGCACTGTTGCCTCACACCTCTGGGACCTGGGGTCGAGTCTGTGCGGAGTTGGCATGTTCTCCCCATGTCGTCGTGGGGTTTCCTCCGGGTACTCCGGTTTCCCCTCACAGTCCAAAAACATGCTGAGGCTAATTGGACTTGCTAAAATTGCCCTTAGGAATGCATGTGAGAGTGAATGGTGTGTGAGTGTGCCCTGCGATGGGCTGGCCCCCCATCCTGGGTTGTTCCCTGCCTCGTGCCCATTGCTTCCGGGATAGGCTCCGGACCCCCCGCGACCCAATAGGATAAGCGGTTTGGAAAATGGATGGATGGATGGATGGATTAATATTCAGAGGTTGCTACTCTGGATGCACAGCTGGGATGTACCCATGTTGACGGTCTGATCTAGAAGCTTTGCTCTTTACTCCTGAGCTCACGCTCTCTTTATCCTGCATGAAAATGACAAGCGTACATCCATTAGGGCAAGTGCTGCTGTGTTGTTTCATGACTCACTTCCTCAAATGATTTCAGTGCCTTTTTTAATTATTTTTTTTTTTACCCCGTGGATATGGCAGACTCACTATTCCAGATGTTATTTTGTACCTTTTTTTGCCATTTAAAGTTTTCAGAATAAATGAAAAAATAGTTATATTCATTTCTTTTATAGCAAATGTATGTCCTAAGCGATATACAGGTGAGGATCAGAGGGGAGGCCTTGACGGTGTCCTTGCAGCTGATCTGATTAAAGGCCTAGTGTTGATACAATTACTCTGCCTGCAATTGATAAATGCTTCATTGAGTTGTGTTGTGATCAAGGCCATGATAATAATATGGCCTTATACTGCAGAAGTGATACATACGTCTGCCGAGTGACCTTTAATGTCCAGTTATTGTTTTTTCTCTGGAATCTTTGAACCTTTCTGTCGCAGCCTGTGACCTGCGACCTACGAATACAGGAAATAATGTACCAAAGCTGCGTCTTTTAAGACCATCTAAAGCAGGGTCTTATGCACATGGACGGTGAGTCTGGATCTTAGCCTAAAAGGCCTGGTTGAGGAGGGACTGGGAACAAGATGGTATGAGAACTTTAGACTGAAGTAACACACCCAGTTAGCTTATTCCTACTCCTGTCCGGCTCTGTTTGTTTTAAGAGTCTTTATTTTCCATCACTCTGTCAAGGAGGGCACAGAATGTTTGCCTTTTACAGTACTTGCTCTGAAGTTAGTTGTATTGTCAAATTGACTGTTTCTGTGCATTCTGAACTTTGCTCCTTCGTGGCCATGTGACTGTTTCCCGACATCATTTCAGGGGGCCCACGTGACCATCAACGCCCGAGCGGAGCAGGACGTGGAGCCCGAGGTCATCATGCAGAAGGTGGCCAAGGCCTCGGGAGCCAACTACAACTTCCACAAGGAGTCCAGTCGCTTCCGTGATACTGGCCCCCAGGGACCTGTGGTACGTCTGGCTGTATAAATCTTTTGTCATTTATTAACTTATCTTCCTGGGTGCATGTTTGGTTTAGGGGGCTGAAATTGCTGCCCTTTCACCAGGATTGTATTTCCCTCTGTTCTTGCTCTGTTAGTGCAAGTTTCCTCTAGCAATAATGATACTTTATTGATCCCTATGGGGAAATTCTCTCTTTGCCCACTCCATTATGCTCTCAGTGAGAGCAAAGGGGTTATGGGCTTTGCTCACGGGTCCACAGATGTGATTATTCTGCCGAGGCCAGGTTCAAACCGGCGACCTTCTCATCGCAGGCACAGAGGCTTAGTCACATGCCGCCCCCTTTAGACGCTACTCTGGTTTCCTCCCACCTTCCGAAACATACAATTTAGCTGAATTGATCCATTAATTTCCCAGATTATGTTTGTATATGTCAGTGCGTGCCCTGCAGTGTACTGACACCTCATTGAATACTCAGTATACTCACTCCTGCCTTGCACCCTCTGCTTTCTGGGATGAACTCCAGGCTCATCACAACCCTCTAGTGCATAAATGTTTGGAATTAGGATGGATGGATAAGTAACGGTACATATTCAGCTATTTTAAAACCCAGTAGCTTTGAGAACCTTTAGTTGTACCTTAATAAAATCTAATCTAATAATAAAATCTTTTTCAACTATCTAATAACACATACAGCCGTGGAAAAAAATTAATCGACCACTCTGTTTTTAAACAAATCTGCATTTGTAAATCCTGGTTTAATCCTGGTTCTGCTGACAGAAGGCTTTGCTGTGCAGCACGTTGCTTTCAGGTTCAAGGCAGCAGCACACAAGAATAAGGTTGGAGACACGGAGAATAACCAAAAACCGGTCAGGTAGCGGGCGGAAGCAATGTTTCTAATGCCAGAGATGACCGTTGACTCATGAGACTGTTTCTCATGAATCGGCAAATGACATCAAGTAATGTTCAAAAGGAATGGGAACCATTAAGTACAGGTGTGAAGTGCATAGCTAGGACAGTTCATATCAGGCTCCTAGAAGCAGGACTGAAGTCCCATAAAGAATGGAAGGAGCCCTTCATCAGTGAGAAGTGGGGAAGAAACAGGCTGCAGTTTGCAAAGAGAATATATATTTTTCAGAGACACACAACCATAAATTGAGAAATGAGTGAAACAAAAAAAATGTGCTGTGGTGCATTTTTTACTGGCTGTATATTTAACTATTCAAAATGTGGACTGGTCAGTCTGAGGTAGCTTATTATTTAGTTTTATACAGTTTTTAAGTGGAAGATGGTTGCATTTTTCTCTGTCCTGTTACCAAAATCTCAAGCAACTATTTAAATATCATTTGAAAATCATAACAACTAGCTATTTTGTGTTCCCCTCAAAGTGTGAAAGAAATTATTGGTTACATGTTCAAAAAAAATGTATTTGTGGTTTAAAAAAAAAAAACACTATATATTAATGCTAGTTGTACTTTTCTCCATAAGTAACAGGACAAAGTAACAGGACTGAGTTGTATCATAAAATTAGCAGATTCATGAACCATAGCCGCATGTCATCAAACCGAAGAGTGTGATTGCTTCGAGTACATTCAAGTAACTTAGCAAACATATATATTATTTTAATAAATAAATGAAATCTATGAAATCATTTGGGTAACAGGACTGAGTGTTGAGGTCGCAAGCCTCAGACATAATTAAAATATCATCAAAAACACAGGAAAGAAAGTGAGAGAGCATACTTTTGGTTTTCCTGTGGTTTTCAGGCAACTGAAATGATGCATGGTCCAGCTGAACGTACCACTTGTGGAATGTGCCAAATATTTTAGGAGCAGAAATGTACTAGGGTAACAGGACTGAATGGGAAAAAAATACACATTTTAGTTGTGTGCCCAGGTTAACTAGCATGTTATTGATTTGCTATAAGGAAACTGTATTTAAAACATACATGGGAAATGCTGTTACACAACTATACAAAAAAGATTTATGAAGGTTTTTAATCATATTTCATAGTGAAATGGTAGCATTAGTGGGCAGTGATAGGTGAAACGTTTTTACAGAGTTCTAGGTAGTTTTGCTTTATGCATGTTAATTTTGCAACGAAGACATTGTGGAGGACACTTTGTCTGATAACTAGCTTTATAATACATGCTATTTTCATGCATATTTATACATTATTATGTCCTGGGGGTGAAATGACCCTTTTACTTTCTAGAAATCAGATAAGGAACCTTTCATGATCGGTCACTGTTTGTTTTGTAGACAAATCCGCGTAGTGTCTGGTTTCAGCCGGTTTTGTCCTCGTCGTTGAAAATGGAGCTGAGTTTAATCCAGCGGCTTTGCAGGAGGCTAATTATTGTCTGGCAGCACTCAACGGGCAGCAAAATGCAGGTGCAGAGGAGAATCGGACCTGTTTACACAATGTTATCAGCTACTGGGCTGGCTCAGCGTTGGCAGAGGGTGCAGTGCCTGGGTGCCAGTGTGTCTTTGCAGTTTTGTTTGTGTTCAGGAGTGTGGGGTGTGGCCTTGGTCCTGCACTCTCCTGTCCATATACAAGAAGAATTTCATATAGAAAAGGTAAATTTTGCAAAGTGTAACTTTTTTCACACTCCCTTTCCACTTTCAAGAAATGCCCCAAGAAAATTCTGCTCCAGAAATACCCCTATCGGCCCATGCCGCTTCATGTTTCCTGAATGCTCTCAGTGTTGCAATTTTTGACGACTTGAATGTTTGTCTTATTAGGTTCCTGCTGAGTTTCAAAGTCATTGTTTAGCTCCTGCTCCAGTACTGATTACACTTAACTGGGCATTCAAGAAATGCTTCATGGCTGCTGGATTAATGGCCGGCCCTGTGTTCAGCTTCGCTCTCGGCTGTGTCTGTGTGTGTGTCTCAAAGGAGAGCAAAACCAGATATACGAAAACTGAACAATTCCTACGTACCCATGCTTGTACTTGGCAAATAAAGCATTATTTAAAAAAATAATAATTTCCATTGGAAGCTCAGCCTACCTGCATTTCTGCCTCGTCAATCTCAACAGCGTGTACGTTTTGTATTGTGCCGTTTTGTCTCAGTTGTGCATTGCTTTGAACAGAAGTATCTGTGAAATAAAAATAAATGTGAATGTATCTGTTATGCTCGACAGGGTTAGTGTTGCATTGCAGACTGCATCCTAAACCTGACCTTGTGGTAAAATTTGAGCACGTCAATGATACGCTCATGTCACTCATGAGAAATCTGATGCCTGCAGGGCTCTGTCTATCAGAAGACCAACGCCTTGTCCGAGATCAAAAGGACCAACAAGGACAATTTCTGGGCACAGGCTGAGGTAAGAGTGCATTATCAATGATCGTTTAACGGCTCGCTTGCAGGCGTGTAATGATTATACATGCATGTTGTACATGAAGCACTTTTGCAGATAAGACACGTGCGTACGTGCGTGCCTGCATGTGTGGCGGGGAGGTGGGGGTGGATCCCAGAGACTGTGCCTACAAATAGCATGAGGTAATTAAGTCACCTTTGCGGTGAGTCAGAGGAGGCATCCTCCTTCTGCCCTTCAGAGAGACGAGGAGTCTCGGCGCCAGGAGGAGCGCAGGAAGGCAGTGGAGGAGCGCCAACGGCTGGAGCGTGAGCGCAAGGAGAGGGAGGCCCAAGAGGCTGCCCAGAGAGAGCAGAATTACAAGGAGAGGGCCCAGCAGATCGACCAGAAGAAGTGAGTCAGCGCTGGTCCTGAGAGGCCCTCGTGCTACGAGTGTGCATGACTCCTCGCACGTTTTCTACCTCTTATAAATGTTAGGTAATTAATTATTTTTGTCATACTTTTGGTGAAATGTACAGCCTGGCGTGGTGCCTCACTGGGTAGCACCTCCAGAGCTGGGAGCTCAAATCCCACCACTGCTCTGAGTGTGTGGAGATTGTACGTTCTTCCCGGCTTACGCAGGTTTCCTCTAGGTACTCTTGTTTTCTGCTGGAGTCCAGTGACATGCAGTTAGGCCAGTGGTTCTTAAACTCAGTCCTCGGGCCCCACTGCCCTGCTTGTTTTCCTGCTATCCCTGCCCCACACACAAGTCCCAGCTGTCTTTCAGCTTCTAATTACCTGGATCAGGTGTGTTCAGTCAGTCAGTAGTGTGTAGCTGGAAAACAAGCAGGGCAATGGGTCCTGAGGACTGAATTTGAGAACCACTGAGTTAGGCTAATAGGTGTCGTAATTCTTGTATAGTAATTGATTGCATGTATGTATATATAACTATGTGCCTTGTGATGGACTGGCAGCACATACAGGATGTTCCTCAGTTTTGTTCCCTATGCCCTGTGATACTGGATAAGCAGTTAGGAGATGAGTGAGTGGGTCATAGTTTATATAGCGCCCTTCCTAACACTGTGCATCCGTCGTAAGACTGAAGCAGTCTAGCAAACTGTTTCTAATATTGCCTCTCAAATTTTCACAGTCAGGTCCATGATTTTATGCTAGAATACTCGTCAAAGATGCCTCACTTTTGCATTGTTATAAAACCACTAACAATAAAATGTTCACACCATAACAGATCTTGGATGTTGCTGATGATAAATCACACTGATAAAACAATTGCTACTGCTTCCAAGATGTTGAATAAGAGACGTAGTGTGGAAAAATTCTCGGATGTAACTGCGTGCCTCTTATTTCTGCCTCTTTGTATCCGTGGGGTGTAAGGCATTCTACTTAAAGGATGTAATCTCAGGAGGGTGCCACTGTTAGTTAAATGCAGTGGACTTAAAAGCAAAACTAAACCTGGATAGGACGTGGAAGTGTGGAGAAGATGCAAGCAGTTGGAAAGAAGAGAAGTGGACCTGACTGTGGTGTGTCAGCCTCCACTCCAATGTTGCACCCAGCCTCTGCTTCAGGTTTTGCGGTCAGCAGGGTGAATTCAGCATTGGGCCTCTTACACTGGGGATTTGCTGATCCCGCTCCCTCAAAAATGTGCTTTGCTTTGGGTAAATGTCCGCTTAATAGGTTCAGTGTTTTTTGAGAAGTTGCCCGGAGAGAGCCGAGCTCATCCTTCCCTCTGGTTCTGCCAGGAGGTTCCAGCAGCAGCAGGAAGCTGAAGACCGAGAGAAGGAGAGACAACGATGGGTGAGTGGCCGGCCGTGTCGGCGTCCCTTTGTGCTTCTCCGCCTGCACCTACGTTTCTGGAGAATGCGATGAGCGAGACGCCGGTGGGGGTGTCCAGAAGTCTGCAGAGCCCGACGTGTAAACCAGACATGTTTGCCAAACGGCATCTGTTAATCGTTTTACTGGGCGCTCCTTGGACACATCCAGGTGCGCGGAACCCTTGACGTAGGTTCTGTGGCGTCTCGGACGTGTGCGTTCTGTAGGCGCCGTTGTTGACCCGCAGCGATGCTTTTAGGAGCAGCAAGAGGCGGAGCATGTGGCTGGACAGAAGGTGCTGTGGCGTGGCCAGTCGGTGGAGACGGCCCATGTGAGTGTCCTCGCTGTGGCCTGTTCTCTGCTTTAGTACATCCAGGCTTCCGCTTCTCTCATCTGTCCTCCGTCTTTCTCTGGAGTGGAAGAACGTTTCTTTCTCACGAGTTGGTTGCCTTGTCTCCTTTTCTCTGCAATGTCTGGACCACCTTCACTTCAACTGAGTGGGGTCTACAGCTACTTTGGATTCCTCCTTTTAGACTTGCCCCTACGACTTGCTTTCTAGCTTCCTTCTCCGCTGTCGGGGTCTGGAGGCACTCTGGCCTTCCCTGTCGGATCTGCTTTCTCCACCCTCCTTTAAGTTGATGGCCTCCATTTTCTCATCACCTTCTGCTGATGTTACTTCGCACATCCTCCCCCATAGCAGCTTTGGCTTCAGTCATATCGACCGGAGACTCCATCTGAATTCTTTCCCTCTGGTCTTTTTTTTTCCACTATGATTTGTACATTGCTAGTTCCTCTTCCCCAACACTGTGTCTGCTCTTGCCTCGTCTTACCCCTGCTCTGCACAGTGGCTAGTTTTTCTCTTAAATCCCTTATGCTAGTGTCATTAACCTTTGCCAAAGCCCTTACTGTGACAGTGAAGCTCTCGTTGGCCTTGTGCAGGTCTTGAATGGCTGTTTCTTACAGGAAGCAGCCTCTGTCATCTCCCAGCGTGCAGTGAACCCCAGGGAGGTGTTCAGGCAGAAGGAGAGGGGCGTGACCCCGGGTGAGAGAGAGTCATCTAGCAGCCCGCAGCCAGGTGAGGAACAACAAGTGCTCGATTTGGATGTTTGGATGTTTCCAAACTTTGGTTCGGTTGTCTTTTTCAAACTTTGCAGACATACTGTTGATCAGCACCAGGTTTTTGCCCAAAATTTTAACACAAATTGCACCAAAAGTGAATGAACGCCACTTAATTGCAGTGAAGGAAGGTACAGCTGAAGAAATCACTTAATTTTGTTAACAGTATATATATATCAGACACTTTTATTGTCATTCTTCAAACTTGCTGTTGTACTGGTGATGTGGAGCCTATTTCCTTTGGAGACAAACAGTTTGGAGACAATCAGTGAACCTGATTGCACTGAGACAGGTCATGCAGATGGGCATGTGTGAGAAATGCATTGTTGTCATTCTGACAGCATCTGGCTATAGCCACCACTGTACTTTACACTCTTACTGCTTATTTATCTGGGAGGAAACCATTCTGCCTGGAGTTCTTTTAAATGCTGCTGCATAACAGAAAATTTTTCCCATGGGGATGAATAGTCTTAAAAAAATAAATAGCATTTTCTTGTATGGGTGTGCGTGTCTCTGTGTGGTGGGCGGGGGTCAGATATACATTACATTATGGAGACCAAATGTTCAGTATGTGACAGAAACCTGTTATTTGACGTTGTGGGGACCATTTTTGCGCTTCTCAGAAGGGGACAGTCAATCTTCAATCTCTTACTGCAGTCAAAAAAAACCAAAAATCCCAAAAGACTTGTATTTTGATTAGGTTACTCGCGGTTAAGGTTAGGGCTGTGTAGTGGCTTAAGGTCATTGTTGGGATTAGGGTAAGGCCATAGAAATGAATGGAGAGTCCCCACAATTATATGCATGCAAACGCGTGTTTGTGTATCCCGGTATCTCCTGTATCTCTGTACCTCTTGCCATTTTGTCTCTGTCACCTGCTCCCCTTCTCTGAATAACCCCCATCCTCGTCCGTCCGTCTCCCCCCCCCACCCGGGCGTCTCAGGCCGGGTGCAGAGCCCCTTCTTGTCCAGGCAGTTTTCTGACCCAGAGCCTCCCGCTTCACCCCTCCGCCAGATGTCTCCTTCCCCTGTCCGTTCAGCCTCCCCCGCTTATTCTGCAGGTCTGTAAACCGAGCCACACTCTCTCACACACCTAATTTGGGGTCTCCTTATACAGGCATGACCTGCTTGGCCTTCATTTCCTCTGCAGAAGAGGGGGCTGTCTGCCTGGGTTTGAGCTCTGCTGCTTTAATTACCCTTATTGCACAGTGCAGAACTTTCCTACGTTGTGCTGGTCCCTTGTAGCCGAGTCAGTTTCACTGCCGAAGCGCTGAGAAAATGCTGCCTGAAATTGTGGAAGTCGCGTTATCTCGGTCGTCGTCGTGTGGCTCCCAAGAGCAGAACTGGCGCTCGCTTCCACGAAGGCCACCCATCGGGGTGAAGCCTGCAGGTGGCCCTTCATGTCTCTGTGTTTGGGTCTGCCAGAGGAGAGCCGTGCCACCCCTGACGGAAACTCCAACCGGGCCGCCACTCCCACGCAGGAGCCGTACAACGACGTTGCTGGAAACGATGCACTCTATGAGGAACCTTCTCTGGTACGTTATTTTCACTACCCAGCTTATGTATTTCAGACCCTGTAGTACAGCTGCATATCTTTGAACAGGGTACTTATTTAAACAGGGTACTTATGTGTATGAGGCGTAAAGACGTTTCGTATTTAAGCTTAGTGAAGTTGCATCATACATGTGTGTGTGTGTGTGTGTGTGTGTGTGTGTGTGTGTGTGTATGTAAAACACATACACACACACACGTCACACACACATAATGATAAAAGATTTAATTTATTTATATATATACATATATATAATAAATTATAAAAAATGTGTGTGCATATGTGTGTGTGTATTTGTGTGTCTGAGACCAGTGATAGGCTACAGCCCATGGTTTACTAGTCAATCATTGAGCCTCCATCTGTTTCCCAGGTGGATGCACAGAACTCGTACGCTTATGAGGCGGACGAGGGGGCCAACCGGGGAATCTGTGCCAGGGCACTCTATGACTACCAGGCTGGTGAGGGAATCTGCCCTGACATGCTTATCAGAAAGCCGGTGTGGTCGTTGCAGGAGCAGCCTCTGACATATCCAGGGCGTGTTGATGAACTTGCTGAGCCAACTCGAGTTCAGTCTAACCACTGCATATTATTATATTATA
Source organism: Brienomyrus brachyistius (assembly GCF_023856365.1). Classification (NCBI taxonomy): domain Eukaryota; kingdom Metazoa; phylum Chordata; class Actinopteri; order Osteoglossiformes; family Mormyridae; genus Brienomyrus; species Brienomyrus brachyistius. Next base: position 13,918,241 of record NC_064534.1, on the reverse strand, counting down.
ATGTCCGTTTCTCCAGGGTATGAGAGTTGTGCCCTGGCTTTGAGCATAGTCCTGACCCACGGTAACACAGTAATTTACAGTAGTTTAAATCTTGGGATTTAAACCTATAACTATTTGGGTACAAGTTGAGCGAATTGATAGCCTATCCCTGAATTTTTTGAGAAGGTTGTAAATGGCTTCAAGTAGGGATGGCCAATTAATCAAATTTTAATTTCAGTTATGATTTGGGCTTCCAACAATTATTGAAACAAAAAAATTGAAAACATGAATATTGTGCCTCATTTCATTTTGCAGTGATGTTCCATTTTTCTTTTGTGTTATAGATCCATATCTTTCTATGGGTTTCTCTGTCGAATTATATTCTGTCGAGTTCAAGGAAATCCAGGCAGTTTTTTTTTTTTTTTTATTTGAGAAGTTCCATAAATACGAGTTTGTGAATTTCAATACGGGTACTTGGCCATACTTGTATTCTTATGTACCCGTTTTACATCATCTTCCATTGCCGATGACCAGGTCCAATACTAAGAACACAAGTACAGAGGACTTTAAAAATCCCTGAATACTGGTCTTGCTCTGCCTCAAATATCAAGGATACGTCGGTTGCATCCTCGCCACATGAGACCAATCCCATGATTCATTGCTCCCCAAGTTTGTTCTTGGCCAAAACCAGAAGTACGGTCTTTTCGTTCTTGGTATTCAGATTCACCCATAATCAAGCAAGTCTAACTTGAAGCCTTCAGTGCGGGGGGTGGCTGGATTACATAGCAAGTTGATAGCTTTGCTTAATAACTCATGACATGTGACGTATTGTCGTTCCTCCTGCCTGACCGCTGCTTTCTGTTTCCCATCCACAGCCGACGACACGGAGATCTCCTTCGATCCTGATGACATCATCACATGCATAGAGATGATCGACGAAGGCTGGTGGCGGGGGTACGGCCCTGACGGGCGCTTTGGGATGTTTCCCGCCAATTACGTAGAGCTGCTGTAAACCCGAGCCCCAGCATTCTTAATGGATTCGTATGTGTCAGGTGGGCTATGCCCCCCAGTGGTCCTGACTGGAACTTCAGCTAGCTAAATGGTGGTAATAATAATCAAGAAGGCCTTTTATATTTGATTTCTTCTCCATTCCAAAAGGTCTGTAAAGTACTAAATAATACAGGCTGAAAGTATGACAGTGGTTCCTTAAATGCTTTGGGTTTTCCTTTTATAATTATCGTAAAAACAGATGAAATGCCTACATTTACAAGCTGCTATGGAGGCTGAGTGAGTGGGCACAGTTTGAAATCTTGTGGAAATTTCCAGCTCGGGTCTTCGGTGAATCATGTCGTGCTTGTCGTGTTCCATAGAGGTGACCTTTCTCTTCGCTCTGCTCATCCTGTCGTAAGCCTTGCCCTTCTCCGGCCTCCCTGAAAGTCATAGCCACAGACGTGACTTAATGTTATTCCCGGTTTTGAGAGATTTAGATGGCAGAGAGGGCGGGTTGGGCGCCGTCACACTACAGCACAGGGGGCATTTGTTCAGCTATTTGCTTTATTTCTTTCAAATTCCTGTATTTATTTATGAATGTATTATTCTTAGAGTGAACCTGACTTTGCTTGGTATGACTTCTTTCCCCTCGTATCCAGCGCCTGAATGTTTTTCCTACACTGCAGCTTGTTTTCTTTACACTGGGTATCGAATGTGGTTTGTCTCCATTTTGTGAACAGTGTGATACATGAAAAGGGCAAAGCCAGAATATGAAAGGCTGGAGATGAGTCGAGCAGATCAGGGACACCCCTCTTCGAAACAGGTTGTCGTCATGAATAAAACCAGCACCCAGCAAGTATAAGAATTCTCATTTTAATGCAGATTTTTCTAACGCCATCAAGGGGAAAGATATAGCGAGGCCAGGGACTTGGAGAGTTGACCTGTCCCTTTAAATTTCACACACTAAATGTGCTGCTGGTGTAACTGTGCATCTTTTCCCTTAAGAACAAAATGTGAAGCCTCTTAGAAAATATTTTGGATAAAATGAACGTTTTGTTAATCATATCAACCAGTGCTCTTGCGACTGATCATAATAATCAAGGCAAACATGCAGTTTTTTTTTACATATAGTTCAAAGTAATCTACTTGATAATATTGCCATATAGAAGAACAGATGGAAGGTGCTTGTGTGGATTCACCTTCTGCTAGTGAAGCTATTGATATGCTTTTTGGGGTCTTAACTGTGTTCCTCAGACAGGTTTCTTCATCACTGCCTTCCTGTTGAGATTTTAAAAAAATCACTTAAGGACCAAGTGGTCTGCTGATCGCATTAAAATGCCAAAGGAACAGGAGTGGAGTGAAGATATGTTTTCAGGGTGCTTTCACTTTATAATTTAATATATATATATATATTAATCTGCACCAGCTCCTTTTTCTAATAGTGTTGTCTTTACCTTCCCATTCTTTTAACTTGAAAATGTTGTGACAAGTTGATGGGAACAAATTTGCTTGTACTTGAATAAATGATGGTGAAACCGAAAACTGATTCAGAATTTCAGTTGGGATGACCTCACTCATATTAATTTCAAATTATTACATTCTTGTCCACACGGCCAGGCATGCACAGTAGGATGTCGATTTATAGTTTTCCAGCTCTTGTATCCCGTGAAATTCCATGCGCTCCAGGTTTTGCTTTTCTGCAGGTGTAGTGCCTTGGTTCAGACACAAGGGGGCAATATGTCCTATTTATAAATACCCCCTCCAGCACCTGGGAAATGGTAAACATTAATAGCTCGGCTTGTGTGATATTGCATATAGCAACGTGTGAAAACACCTACATTGAGTGCAGTTTCTTCTGTTTAGAAATTTTTTTTTAAACTGCGATTAGTTCCTTTACCTTGCCTTTAAATGCAACTGTTTTTGTTCTGGATTTGTATCTTCCAGTACGCAAAATGACGGTTTTTTTGAGTAGTGCTTGGATTAGACGAGGAGGACAACCAGCAAGCTGCACTTTTTAGCTTTTGATAGTTTTATTTTTTTGGCTGTCAATGGAAACCCAACTACAAATCTCGATGCAAAGAATGAGACACAATTAAAATGGTTTCGCTAGGCTCTCTTAAGTATAGGCTTTGTTGCGTGAAACGGCACTTGGGTAACTTCTTATCCCATCGTCAGGCTTCCACTTTCGGATTCAAGTTATTCGTTTATTTTGAAAAATATTGAGGTCGCCTTGGAAATTTAAGGGAAATAGTGCGCCATCTCAGCTTTTCTGAAATACTGAGAACACACGCTGGGGGACTTCGACAGACAGCGGTTTTTTCGGACGTTGCTTACAGTTAACAGTATCGCTTTTAGTCTCAAACATGTCCTTAAACCTCATGTTTTATACGTGCTCAATAAGCAGAACATTTCCTGGAATAACAACGTCAATGCGATAACAGCAGTCTGGGGATTTTTGTTTTGTTCACCTAGGTTTCAGTTTCGAAAGAAAAGTGAGATTATTCATGTCTCCCCCTTCTTGAAAAAATACACGTTTTAAGTCTTTTTTTAATGCAGGTTGTCCGTAATTATTCTGCTCGCTTTTACCATGTTTTCTTTTGTAAATTTAAAGTGAGACTTGCTGCCAGTTGTAATGTGTGTTTTGCACAAGTACGGGAATGGGGACGTTGGTGTATACAGTTGAATTCTGTAAAAGTAAAGAATGTTGCACAGAACTATTGCAACATCCCCTCTTTATGTAACTGGTGAATGTGGTTCTCTTTTAGGCCAATTTATTGAGAATATCAACATTCTTTTGAAAGGAGAACCAAGAAATACTTGCTGGAAAATATTGCCATTTCACTTCTGCAAAAATGGTTTTGGAACTGCGTGGTTGACCTCTTCATTACACATATTGCAGCGACTGCATTTTAACTAAACCAGCTGAAGTCGCACAATATCACAAGACCCCAGATGGTGGAGACAAGAATAGCTGTGTGCTACAGATGAGCAAAATTCCCAATATTTCCTGGAATGGTGCAAGTTAAAAGAAGACAGGCCGAAAGCAGTCAGTTGTGTTGATGGACAGTATTGCTGACATCTGTCCATTTTCACTACATGTGAGCAATTATTTCAGGTTTACCTAACCACTATCGCAGCTAAAACTGAACGCAGCCAACCCCTTCCTAAGTGTGGCCTTCAGATTCCTACAGCTTCTTGCAGTTTGACTAATGCAGGCTCAATCAGTCCATCGCTCGAGGTTTGTAACAGTTGCCAGTAAAGCGAGTCTGACCAGTGTGACCTGCAGCTTATGACTGCGAGGAACTGCGAGGAGGCTGTTGAGCAGTGGCGAGTGGGGTCACCCGCTGTACTGTGGAAGAGGGCTTCCTGCATGTCATGGAAATTATGTACACTGTCACCAGAGAACATACAAAGGAAAATGTGGTCCCTTTCCTGGTAAGTGAAGAGGTCATGAAGTGAGTCAAACTGTAAATCAGATCATCTATCATTGTTTTTATCAGTATATATTTTTTTTTCTGATTTCCCCTTTGATCTATATTTTGATCACAAGATCTTTTGAAGGTAAAAATGAGAAGTGACTGGAATATGAATGGAGGGGAAAGGTAAACGGAGGAGGGCAGATGTGGATGGAGAGCGAGGAGATGTTGCATAGCAGTGGCATGTTTCACTCTAATGACTGGAAAACACCAGTGAGTGCAGAACGCGTGAATGAAGAGCAGTGAGAAACATTGCCAGGTGCTAATCGAGTGTGGATCATCTCCCAGGCCTCTGACTCAAAACCAGAAACGACGGTTTGCCTGGAATGACAAACCAGATTCATTTCTGGTTAACCATTTCATGTCTGCAGGCTGCTGACCTCAGCACGAGCTTGAAATGAATAGCTGGGAATTTTCTCTCTGCTTTTAACTCCTCTCTGCAGCTCGTCCCTTCAAAGTTTTCTTAGCTTCTACCTTGGTTGTGACTCATTGTCATTCTCGCATTCAGCCTTGGCAGATAGCCTAACGCTTTACGCTGTTCACAATCCAGAATAGTCCCAGTGATTCAGTCTGTATTATTATTTCCATTCTTCTTTCCATTTTCAGTCTTTCATAACGCTTTACTGAGAGATGCATGTGATCAAAATGTTAATGTTTGATGCTTTTAAGAAAATCTTCTACTATGATCTCTGGTAAAGAAGGAGCTGAGCCAAATGGCAAAGCTCTCGGTTTACCAGTCGATCTACGTTCCTACCCTCACCTATGGTCATGAACTGTGGGTAGTAACTGAAAGAACGAGGTCGCGAATACAAGTGGCTGAAATGGGTTTCCTCTGCAGGGTGGCTGGGCTCTCCCTTAGAGATAGGGCGAGGAGCTCGGTCATTCGGGAGGGACTCGGAGTAGAGCTGCTGCTCCTCTGCATTGAGGAGCCAGTTGAGGTGGCTCGGACATCTGGTCAGGATGCCTCCTGGACGCCTCCCTGATGAGGTGTTTCGGGCATGTCCCACTGGGAGGAGGCCCCGGGGAAGACCCAGGACACGCTGGAGAGACTATGTCTCTCGGCTGGCCTGGGAACGCCTCAGGATTCCCATGGAGGAGCTGGATGAAGTAGGCAGGGAAGGGGAAGTCTGGGTTTCCCTGCTTAAACTGCTGCCCCCGTGACCCGAACAAGAAAAGCAGCAGAGGATGGATGGTAAATGGACTGCATTTATATAGCGTTTTTCTACTCCTACGAGTAACTCAAAGCACTTTACATTTTATTCCTCACATTCACCCATCCACACACCGGTGGCGGAGGCTGCCCTGCAAGGTGTCAACCTGCTCACTGGGAGCAATTTGGGGTTCAGTGTCTTGCTCAAGGACACTTTGATGGGGTCAGGAGGAACCGAGGCTCGAACCTGCAACCTTCCAGTTGCCGAACGATAGCACTACCTCCTGCGCCACCATCATTGTGGATGATCTTGAAATGTTTTTATTTTATACCACTTCATTTTCAGTTTAGGAGTGGCATGGTAGTGCAGTGCTTAGCGCTGCTGCCTTGTGTCTCTCAGACCAGGGTTCTAGTCACATGGCTTTATGTGCTTTTTATTTTTTTTTTCTAGTTTCCTCCAGGTACCCCAGTCTCTCCTCCCCCCCAAAGTCCAAAAACATGCTGAGGTTAATTGGAGTTACCAAATTGCCCACAGGTGTGAATGGTGTGTGTGAGTGTGCTCTGGTCGGTCGGGGTTGTTCCCTGCCTTGTGTCTGTTGACTCCAGACCCCCCCGCCACCCTGAATTGCATAGGCAATAAAAAAAAATGGATTGAATGACTTTTCTATTTACATAGGGTTTGGCAAAAATTAATAATTGTGTAATGTGATTTTATGCAGCTCTCCCAAGTTAAAGGCCATTTTCTGCTGGAATATGATTTATGTAATAACTATAGGTAGCGAAGACGTGGCTCCTTTGAGTAACAGGAACTCTACACAGACTAATACCAGTACTCATGTTCTCCTCTGCCCACTCACAGATATTATGAAATAATATTGAATCTAGTCACTCATTGCCCACTCTAGAATCTAGTTAATGGCTTTTCGTTTGAGAAGAAATCAACCGAGAAGGGCAATATTTAGGTTTTTTTTGTCATCTAATCTTAGAATTTCTTCCCTTTTAAAGGCGTGTTTATATGCTGTATATTTATATGGCTTTCGAAAGATATCTAGTAAATACGGATCTGTGTACTTATTCATTACTTGTTCCTTCAGCCGTTCCTTATTGGTTTCTTCAGTTTTCACAAAAGTCTACAGAATTAACAGATGTAGTAACAAATATAGTAACTGCTTGAGAGAACATGCATCATGATTCATTAATGATGAATTTGCATGAGACCAGTCTGTAACTAAGACTTGGTTTGTGGTTAATTAATGCATGAGTTGTCACGCCTGGCTCTTCCGATCCTCGTGTGTGTGTCACGCCCCCTGATTATCCACGTGTGCTTCCCTAATCATGCCCAGCTGTATCCTGTTGTTTCGCCCTGTCTTCTCTATATCAGTCCACGTCTTGGCCTGCTGGTTGTCCGTCATTGATATTATCTGGTGTTAGTACTGTTCTGATGTCTGGTGCACCCGGTCTCCCCAATATATCCCCAGTCTACCTCGTCTTTCGCCTGCCTGCTTCGTCCTTCCCTGCCTCCTGCCTGCCAGCCTGCCCGTCTGCACCCGCGAACCGTGACATATACACGTCACATGTACACATATGACATATACACATTTGGGAAGTGTAATAGCCACCTCTATCTGCGTATATTAACGTAATACCTCTGCTGTTGGGTGCATCTCATTCAAGTCTGAATTTTGTTTTCATATTTATCAAAAATTAGCCCGGGAACTAGCTGCTAAGCTGGTGAGTTTTGAGTTTCCAAAAAGATTGGACATATATACAATAATACTATATTATTTGTGCCCCATCAAGTAAAGTGTTACCAGAAAATAATTTTCGACAGGAAAGATTCCACTATCAATATTCAATAAGAATGTTTTATTTTGTCCTGTAAGTCATAATGTTTGCACTACATCTACCGCCTTATTGCCCCAGTACAGAGTACTGGAAGAGACGTTAGGCAGATCCACAAGGATTGGTCTTCAGTTGGTTTTGCAGGAGAATATCCTGCTCAGACCTGTGAGTGCAGGTTTCATTTTCACAGCACAAATCGTCCCTTATGGGAGCTGGACCTGCAGTGTTCTCAGAAGTCAAATTCTCTGTCATGAGTGTGATCAGGGGAAAAGGCAGAATCATTCTTTTTTTTTTTTGCTTTTACAGGGGTGTTTCACCGAGATGATTTGAATCATTTTAAAGAAAGTGTGAGTGTGTGTGTGTGTGTGTGATCAGGAGAAAACACTGAATTTTATTATTATTATTTTTTGCATTAAAAAGGGTGATCGAATCATCTTACACTTTCATTATTTCCTGGGCACGTAACGTTGTTTTATGGACCTGATCATTTCTCTCTGTTTCAAGGAAGCAAAATGTAAGAGAGTGGAGGTAGTGAAAAGATTTAAAAGTGATAACTGAATGATTTTGTTGAAGATGACTTCTAAAGGAACAGCTTGAAATTTCTTGGAGCACACCATGCAAAGCCAAACATTAAATTATTAATTAAATATATGTTCAGTAAATCACTTATTTTATTAGATATGTTGATGGCTTGATTCGATTTTCTGTAAGATTTGCAAAAGTGCAAGCAGAGGCCGTAATTTCTGTTATATTGCATTTTGGTGTGGTGTGTGGAATCTTTTGACTAACCGCAAAGATACATATTGACTCATTCGGATGATGTGCTGGCTGGAGGTGAGATGTTTCATTTATGAAAGGCAGTACAAACTGCAGACAGCATACTCGTACGTAAAAAGAGCGTGAATGTGTTTATGATTTGGAAATAAATTCAAGGCTTATTTGGTGTGCTGGTCAAATTAAACTCCTTTTTGAGGGAGTTTGTTAGGTGTGGGTTTATGTTATGACCAGACTGATTCTTATCATCAATAGACACATAAACAACTGTCAGATGATAGAATTATTCCAAATTAAACATGATGTTCAACAACATCTGGATATTATTTTTGGGGAAAATACAGGGTTTGTAGTGAATATTTCCACCTTGTCCTTAAAAGCCAAAATTTGGTATGTACCCAATAAACCTCTTTAGGGTAGCACGGGTTTTCAGTGGGGAGCAATGGCCTCATGCTTATGGGGTTGCTGGTTCGATCCCTGCCCTCAGTTCTCCGTAGCTGTGGAATTTTGTGTATTCTCCCCTATTAGTGCAGGTTTCCTTCAGATTCTCCAGTTTCCCTCTTGCAGCCTGAAAACGTGCAGTTCGGTGAGTCCTGAATTTCCCATAGTGTGTGTGCGCATCGATTCTGCAAAAGGATTGAATCAAATCTGCGACGGTCCTGGCTTTGTACCCTGTGCTTCCTTGGATTTGCTCCAGGCTCACCGCTACCCAGTACCGGATACGCCATTAAGGGGCATGCATGAGCCACTTTTTCAGCAATTAAATTTTTTTGGAAGGTGAATTGTTTTAATGTGTTGCCATACAATATGTATCTGTCTTCAACAGACGAAACGATCAATCGCATGGGGATTAATGTTTTTGTTTAATTTTGCATTAGAAAGTACCTGTGAAAGATGGGCAGCCAGTTTGGCGGTTCGTTATTTTGACATTTAAAGGTTAACCGTACTTAAATGTCAGTCACTATCCGTTTCAGGCAAAGACACGGGGCCTCTCCAAATCATAGTGATCCGAAACTTCTGTCGCAAAGCCAGATTAAATGCTCTCAGAAACTACCGTCGATAGTGACATATTTTGTCCTTTTTTAACTGTAAACATATTTGACAGTTTGAGAAAAGTAAAGGGGATTTTCTCAGGTAATTTCACAGTAACAATTTCTTTAAGAGCCCAATATGTGAAAATATGAGCGGAATGAGAAATATAAAATTACTGCGATTGATTTATATCGTCCTATTCGACATGAATTATAAGATTTGTGTTTTTAAAATCCTTAATATCAGGGAAAGTATATTGCTGAGATGAGTTAAACAGTAAATTTAGTAACAAGTATAAATTTTATGTTTCCAGATGCTTCCACTTCTGTTTCATTTATAAATAATAAAATTATTTATTCATTAATTTTTCCTAAAAAGCAAAAAAAGTAAACAAATGATATTAAATGATACTGACCCTTTTGAAACCAATATGAATATCGACCAATATCAACTTAAGCAGGCTGATTGATATAGTTGTGAGTCTTTGACCTTGTAAATGCACTAATGGTGCTGCTAGCTTGTGTTCATTGCCCCCCTTCAGAAGAGCTGCCTGTTCTCTTGTCTTGTATGGGGCCCTGATGTATTAAATGTCCTGTACATAAAAAAAAGTGTCAGGTGCCAAAAATAACACAGGAAAAGAGGTTGAGAAATGACTCAAAGGGCTCATAAGAAAGAGAAAACGGGGTCAGTGGTTTATCTAAAGAGAACCTCAATATAAGACCCATATTATGTTCTGAATTTGGTGACCTGGGGTATATTTTGTACTTTGTGTTTTGTACATCGGTGATTAAAAACTGGCTGCATGGATGATAATAGTGTGATTACTTAACCAGTTGGTGGAAATGTACTCTGTACTTAAAAGGGAAATACTGTAATTACTAATGATTGTATGACATTTCTTAACTTTGTAGTGACCCGTAATGCCGAAAAAAGAGGGTCACCGGTATCCAGGAAGCTGTACAAAAATGGAGAGGAGTAGATGGTTATATAAAATGTTAGTACACAGTATAGAATATAATAAGACATTATGGAAGTAATATTTATGTGGAATGCCTGGTAAATTTTGCCAGCCCACATACATTGCAGTTGTGCAGTAAGTACTTCATATCTGCTTGAAAAAAGAGGAAAAAAAACTTTACATTAAAATGTATGCAAATTACTAGCAATAAAAATATACAGTACAAGGATTTATTTTGGTCTCCAAAAAGTTACTGATATCTTGTTGGATGCCTACAGGTGCCTTCACACAGCCGGGAACTTTTTTCCAGAACCAGGAACTTGGCCCGATTTGTAGTTCCTCAGAGGCAGTTTTTTTAGTACCTATTCCAGATTAGATACTTTTCGTTGGAACACGTACTGTAAAGGTGCCAGAAGCAGAACTGTGGGAGAAAGAGATAGAAGTAGCGGTGGGAACCTGAGCAAAGGAAATTAGTTTTGAACTTGCATTTAATTAATTGTTTAATACATTTTTGCTTGCGTCTCCATATTTCTGCATCAGGAAATTCGGTTGCAAACCAATACACTTTGGCCGACGGTGAAATTTGCTATTGGTTATTAGCGGGAGAACGTTACATCATTTTTATTTTGTGAAAAACGGATCTATACGCTGGCCAGGTTTAATGGGAAGCATGAATATTTCAGATCGTATAAGTAAAATATTAATTAAAAAAAGATGCATATATCCTCCATTGTTTCGGCGTGGCGATGTAGTTTCATATGAAATGATGTGTGAAGTTTAGCCTGCAAGTGTTTTGTGTCTCTCGATCATTCTTATTTGGCATAAGTTTCCCAGTTCCTGTTGCGTTGTCTGAAAGCCACACATGAAAGTTTCCAGGAGCTACAAAATTTCAGGTCAAGATGGCCCAGGAACTCTGAAAAACTGGGACCAGGTTCCGAAGCTGTGGTGTGAAAGTGCCGTATACGAACACATCCCTTCGGTTCCCAAGCCTGTCTTCACCCCCTCAGTTCTGTGTCACCACTCACTTAACATCATTAGTTAAAGCATTCGTTTAGGGATTGATTGACAAAAGATGGTATGCTAGTGGTGGAGCAGAAAATATACATGGGTATGTTGGGTGGTCGCTGCAAATACAGGGATGATTTTAGGGGAGGTTTTGAAATGGCTAAGCTGACACACTTTGACAGGCATAAAATATTAGTTTCAGACCAACAAGAAGATCATTTAAACGTTTTTTTCCTTTACTGCCTAGGACTTTTGCACAGTGCTTTGTATCTTCTTATACATAACATTTTAGCCATTTCACAAGTCAACATGTAATAAGACAGCACTTTCTATGTCTGCAGTCCTTGAGGCTCTGTGTGTACATATGTCAGGAGAGAAAAAGTGCTGCAGTGAAGTTCCATTTTGATGAAGCACTTCAGGCAGAAATTCGGAAGGTACGTATACTGTGGATGTGCCCCTTTTAAAGGTCACGTGTTCTCTCTTATAAAAGGCATAACTACTATTTTATCAAGTTTTGTTTCTATTCTAAAGTTAGGTTGTTTTTTTTTTTTAAAAAAAAAAAAAAACATCTTAAATACATTTTTTCTGGGTGACATTTGGGAAGTGTAATATCCACCTCTATCTGCGTATATTAACGTAATACCTCTGCTGTTAGGTGCATCTCATTCAAGTCTGTATTTTGTTTTCATATTTATCAAAAATTAGCCCTGCAACTAGCTGCTAAGCTGGTGAGTTTTGAGTTTCCAAAAAGATTGGAAAGTGTGTGTTCGTGACAGTAATGTGTGGGTTATAGGTCCAATCGGCAGCTTTGCTGGAGCATAAAGGACTTTCACTACTGAAATCTCAACTCCCGCTTTGCCTCAGACAGCCAGGGGGAATCCCCAGTTATGTGTCAACTGAATATCACAGAAGAAGGTCCTGAAAGCCAGAGAGAGGCAGAAATATCTCGCTTATTTTGCACCATACACGCTGGCTGATATGGAGGGTGATTTCGTAACATCCTTTGAGGTCTAATCTATAAAAGAACAGTTGCTTCTCTGATAAATGCAGGACCTTGAGTTCAAATGATGAAATGCAAATGCACAGATGCTGGTGATAACTATCTTTGCTGAATGTTTCAGATAATGGTGTTTTTTTTTTTTTTTTTTTTTTTTTTTTTTTAATGATGCGAATTGTACAATTTAACGTTACTGAGAAGTAAAGAAGGTAGGTCAAATTTTTTACTGAAAGCATGAGTCATATGTTATTTGATTGTCTTATGCTTCTTGCTCGTGTTCACATGTATTCAGAATCGGCATCTTTACATAAAATATAAACCACAGGGGCACATAAGCCAGTTATGTACAGTGCACCAAAAATGTTAATTTGATTCTATGTAAATACACTCTCCCAGTGCAAAATAGAAGCCAAATATGTTTTGAATAATTCTGAAGACATGTAAATGACTGCTGTCCTGCATGCGTCTGCGGGAGTTCTGTTTTTCAGTACCTATATCTCTTTTGTAATCGCTATTGCCCATATTGTTATAATATATAAAATATGCACACACACATTCATATTTACACCAACAGGAAATGTATGGCCTATGGGAAATTAAATAACAATTGAATAAATAAGTAGCTACGGATGGTCTCTTGTGTGACTTGTTTTTAGCTTGTTTTGGCTTGGTCTTTTTGCTATGCCAGCTATTCCTATTTAATTTATGTAGAGGCTGCACAAAGCATTTTGCTGCAAAGTCAAAGCAATGTGCTGAATTGTAACATAACCCCAATGGGACTGGAACATGCACGGCCGTTATTAAGTGAGATGTAGGCAGGAAGTGACACAATCAGTTCATTTGCCTGCAACTACTATTTCAAATTATATCCTTTCATTAAAAAAAAAAACCTTTATTTTCCCCACCAGCGTATTTTAGGGGAACTCTGCACCATTCAGAATGGGATGTGATACATGCAGATTTCATGAGGCACAATTTGGTGATGGTCTGTCTGTATTACTTGCAATGACTTGGCGAATGGCAAAAATGAATTTAAATATGCAGATGATCCAAATGCAAAATATTGTACACTGTATATGGCCAGATATGCAAATGCCAAGAGCATGTGGAGGGCTAGTTTGGGCCAGGATGGGCTGGGGTGAAAGCTTGCATTTGGACTAGCACTTTATGTGTATGGTTTGTTTTTTGATTATTTGGAGGTAATAAGGCTAATTCAGCTAATTGAGATTTACTTTGAACAAACGTATAATTTAAAACTGCTATATTAGTATTTTAGGCAAATATTTCAAAAATAAACATGCTCTAAATAACATTTTAATAATAAACAATTTGAGTATTTGGGCTACATATTTTCTGAATCATTCATAAACACAAATACCTCTTGTTATATACATACTGTATAAGACCTGTTGTAGTTGTAAATGAGCCTTCAGTAACGTTTTGCCTGAGAGGTTACATATGTAGATGATTTCCGGAATTTTTCCTACTCATATTTGTCTTGCGGCCTTATTGACTCAATAGCTTTGAATCTGGTTTCTTTTCATCACACGATCAAATGAGGAAAATGTGATTTTGGGAATTTCCAGTCAGAACGCCTCAGAAAACTTGAATGTTTTTGTCTATTTTTAAAGGTAGTTCCCCGAGGCCTCCGTACTGTAAACACTTCTGCATATTAGCATTTAATTTATATTTTGGTCAAAAAAGAGCAGTTATTCTAAATATTTAATAGTCTTGCATTACTATTATTCACATGAGAGTTTAAAAAGCTGTCCTTGATGTAATATTTATATTTTATGTAAATCTGCTAATTACATTTCGTTATGTTTCCTCAAATTTAAAATCCATTTGCTAAAATGTAATGTCTTTCGTCTTTGCTGATTGGGTGTTTTTTGCAATTTGTACTGCTTTTGAAAAGAATATGTGGAAAGTTGCATTTTCAGGAAATAAAAATGTATTTAATTGGACTAATATTTAGTCCAGTTGTAATTTTATTAATTTGTCTTAATATGAATTTTCCTGGTATTTGTTTCGCTTGTGTAGGTTATTATATCGTTCAGTGTAAAACAGAACATTCAGAATTTGTCTGCTCGACGGAAAACGTCCAGCATAGTACTCGGTAAGTGACGTTAAACAATTTAAAAACTCGAATTCCCACGGTACTTCACCGTTCTGGAGGGGCGTGGCCTTTGTCAGTCGTCCAATCACATGCGTTCGTGACAACGAGACTCTACCTAGCCGTATGGTTTCGAAAATGACACTTCTTATGTAGTTAACGTCAGACCGTTGTATGGAGTAATCGGAACAGTAAAGTTATGGGAGATTTAAGATTATAAAAACTAATCGATAAGAGCGATCGACGACTAAAAACGAGTATATGTGCCATGGGTAAGTTGTGTGTCTTTACTAACTGGCTAAGAAACGGGAACAAGTAAAAAAATTTTGCATTTTGTTCCTGTATACAATAGGAAACATTCTACAGCTCGCATTTACCCCTTGGTGTTAATTGTGTCAGGATCTTATGACGTATTTTGCTTGTTAATTTGCTATATTAATGTTTGATTAAGCTATTCTGTTTGGTGGCGTGTATATCAGCATTAATGGCTGTCACGCAATCAAAGTTCATTCATTGTGTTTGTTTTTGCAAGTAATAAGTTTGTATGCTGTGGTGTACGTGTTTTCCTCATTTCCATTACATTATATTTTCTGGACTTAACGAACACAACGTTGATCGTAGTCGCTGCCAACGCTTTAGTAATACATATTGCTCTAAATTCTGTGGCTGGCGCATATATTGTTATTTTAGTTGATATAATCTCATCTTTTGGGTAACTTAATGCTTTTAGGTAACTTAACTTGAGTGTCAAGCGCAGTCTTGTGATCAGCATGATATACAGTATTAATTCATGCATCGTGGCAATAGTTATTTTTCATCACAGTATTTGCACTGTGGCATCGCTTTTCTCACAGAGTGTAGAGGAAGTGGTAAAAGCTACGAAGCACAACATGTTCAGCTAAATTTACTGGCTTCTGATCACTGTCACTGCATCTGTTTTGCGGACTGGTGTGGAGCAGTGGCATTACTGCGGGTTATTAACTCTAAAAATGATCGAAATACCGGGAAAATACTCCTAATGATAAATGGTGCGCGACGCGATTTAATGACAGCTGACAGCATTCACAGTTTATTTGTATAGCTCAAGATTATTTTAAATTGCTTCCTCATTTTGCAATTTCTGTAATGCATATTATTGATAATTACTGAAACAATTTCAGTGTGTTGCCTGCGGTTATAAGTCACATATTGTCGAAACTGAGCATACAGCCCTCTGATCTTCAAGTACTTTTTACTGTATGGGTAATTATTTGTAGGTTAACTCTTGAATAGGTAGATAGCTAGGTAAATAAATTACCGTCATTGTTTGTCTATTTTTATTTATTTATTTATTTATTTATTTTATTTTATTTAATTTATTATTATTTTCGTCAGTGGTTAAGTGAGATGCCTGTACTTGTTCAGTACTGGATCACCCACTGGTAATAATCTCACATTCGTTTTGCTAGGTAAGCCTAGTTAGCAGTATGCTTCTGTGATTTATTGTAATTCAGTGTTTATGAATGTTTAAATGAATGAATTTAAATGAAACCATCGCGATTGATTTCTTAAAAATACAGCAGCATGTCTTACAGTGAATGTAGCAAAGACCTCAACAACTCGCCGCAACACAGGAAATGGTTAATCTCAAGAGTAGATCCTCTGGCGTTTGCAGTCAATGATCTCATTATTGGTGGCGGTGTGAATGTGAAGTTTGCAAAAAGGAAGTGCATTGTTATTTTCATGGGGGTGCATGATGTGCGGTGGCATGATTAAAGTTGCAAATGATTATGATGGTATTCCGCAGACGCGAAGTGCCCGCTTTGCATCCCATAGGATGAAGTTCGACAGGCCAGTCTGAGTACCAGAATATTAAGCTGTGAAACTGTTAGAAATATGAATTCGTGAGTTATTTCACAGTCTATGGAGAAAGGCGCCTTTTATACATATGAAGCTATGTGTATTAATATAAAAACATAGCTAAGCTATGCATTCACTGTGTCCGGCCTGTGTTTATTATTTTATTAATTCATTTTTATTTACTTAATTTAATTTATTTATTTATTTATTTTTTTGGGGGGGGGAGGTTGAAGAAAATGTACGTACTGCAAAATGTCTCTGTCTTTGCCCTAGAAAATATATGAGGTTTGCCGACGTGCCAATATGGCTCTAGGGCACCACCTTCAGATGCTTTATTTTGTTGCCTCTTACAGGACTTCCAGTGACCCTGAAATGCAGTTTTACACTTTTCACATTTCCAAGTAATTTGGAGAGTTATTCATTATCTTTTATCTGTTGCATTTTTTCCACATTGCTCTATCCATTGCGAGAAAATTATTCCATAAGTTTGATTCGTCTAATCACAAAGAAGACTGAATTTGAAACATTTCTTTGTCAGTTGCTGTAAGCTATATATTACTTGTCACATTCAAATAATTCCCAGGGTCACAGTTTCACAATCATCGCAATCTATGTTTATCTTCTAATAACTCCAAGGTTTCATGGTAAACTGAGGTTTTGAAACCAGAATTGGGCGTGAGGCTTTGCTTTAATTAGAAATGTATCACAATCGAAACGTGTTTTTTTTTTTTTTTTAAAGGCATCATTGTTTGTCAGATGACGAATAGGGAATACATGTAGTGGGTGTTTGAGGTATTGATGCAATACATATGACTTCCTGAGTACACAAATTCTGCTCTTTATCAAATGTATCGGAACAAAACTGATTCTTCGTGATGCGAAGCTGCATGTAATGAAAGTGCGTTTTGCATGTTGGACGGTTACCATTTGGTATTGAACAAAATTTCGTTAGTGTACCTAAAATTCCAGTTTAACGGCAAACGATGAAAACAACCAGTTGTGTTCATAGTCCTTCACATGTAAAAGTTGTAGTTATTAACTTTGGTTATGGTGTGTTGTGTGTGCTTTCTGTTGTCGAATATAATATTACCAGGTGAGGAACTCAGGAGCTATGCACGGAATTCTACCCGAAATAATCTATTTATTAATATGTATTTGCATTGGTTAGTAACATTAACGTTTCTTTTTCTTTTTTCATATTTAAAATCTATATGTGAGGAATAAAGTCTCCCCACTCCGAGTCTACCCCACTGTGTTAATTGAACGGATTGCATTGTTCAGGCACAATTGACTGGGCTAACTGAATTATTAATTTAATTTGTGTTAGCATTTCATGAACCAAAACTTTTTTTTTTCTCCGTTCCCACACATTGATCTGTAACATTATCACCATAATGATCTAAGGAGCTTAGTGGATGCAGCCTCCATAAGCTTTTTACAAAAAAAGCCGATGATCCTTTTATCAAGAGGCAGCCTGATGAGAAAATCGGTAGGCCGTACGTACAACGCAGGGGCTGACAACCGCCGTCAAATGCAGTACTTTGTTGAAGCTCCTGCTTCTTCTTTTTTAGTGCCATTCGTATTTACTGTAATCCCCTCTTGTAAGAAAAGGACACCGCATAACTTTCAGTAGACTTTCACAGAGGAAGTACGTGGTGATGCCATACGCTAACTGTGGTTTTATATTAGAGCTGCTTTTATAAACGTTTTTGGGAGTGGGCAGACTCATTTCTTAGAAAACTGCAGTTTATCGGATTTTGTGCATTTAATTCTGTTTTGGGAATGACCTGGTTATCTTATCAGACGCGCTCCTCCATTCCAGTTATTCAGTTGCCTGGCACCTGTCAACCGGAAGCACTTGCAGTTTATTTACTGTATTGTTGTCGTCAGAAAATTGCGATTCTTGTGGGTGTATTTGTGTTTAGGCGTATCTGAGAGGTTTGTGAGAGGAGCATTTTTTTTTTTGTCTTTGCAAGACTGAGTACCTCCCTAGAACAATTTCTGAGTGATGTGGGGAAAGTGAGATAAATCAACAGCGACACTTAACATTTCCATTTGCTTCTAGACATAATCTTATTGCAGTTTTTGATCTGAAATCTATATGCTTTTTTTTTTCGTTTTATTTCTTACTTTGATCTTATTTCAATGCAATTTAATTTGGGTTGTTGGCCCAACACAACTTTGTACTGGATAAGCAGATGAGTGTATGACCTTAAGGACGCTAAGTGTAGCTAGCATTAGCTAGGATTCCCAGCTCTCCTGTGACTCCTTACTGATATCCGTGTGATTTTTTTATTATTATTATTATTCTTTTGGTCCTGGATGCAGTATCATCACCCAGAAGTGTGCAGGAGAAAAGACAAGACCAGGCTGAAGTGGATACAGACGTCAAGAGCAGTACGTCACCAACCCAGGTAACATCAGGACTGTCTCTGCTGCCACTTGCTGAACTCCACCCGACCAAAATATTTCATACAGCACTCACCGGTTGACACATTGTGTTTCCAGGACGCCTGACTGCTGTGATCTGTTCCAGTAATTTGCCATGCTTTCTTCTCATGGCTGAGTAATCTCACATGCCATTTCACTCATCAGCTTCTTTGCACTGGCAGATATTTCTGGGGAGAGACTGTGACACTGAAATTTGGCATAAATGTGTTTAATACGGATACAGCAACTGACATCTCTCGCCGTTTGGCTGTTTGCGAAACAAACGTATTGGAGATATTTTCACAGTACTGGTTGAAGTATGAAGTATAGTTTGAATGTTCAGTGAAGATTGGGTGACTTGTGTCATTCATGTGTTTGTTTTTCATTTTATTTTTATCAGTGTACATTTGTCTCACATTCCAACATTACCAAGACAGCATGAGGCCCAATGAATTTTAAGAAGCTAAAAAGGACACCTTGCATGATCATGTCACATTGTACAAAATTACTTTTTAATATCAAATTGTAATCAATGACATTTCAGTTTAGTCTTTCATTAATTATAATTATTTAATGTTATTAATTTGATTGTTAATTTTCTTCTGAATTAATTTTTGATAGCTTGATTAATGATTCTCATAAAGATCGTGAAACCTTGACATAAGCAGAATCCCTCTCTTATTGTTCATTGAGGGTCAGTTTCAATGAAGTGCTGGAAATTGTGGGATCAGCGATATAAGACCCTTGAACTGGGATTGTTTCATCCAGAGTATTATCTTTGCTGTAACTGCTGTAAGGGAATTGACCACTTAAGTGCCTGAATAGAACTTGCCCCGGACTGCATCGCTATATTTACTTCTTGCTTTATTGTCTGACTTGTAGGCGGTCTGTATATGATGGGCTTATTTGGTGCAGACGGTTTCTGTTGGAGGTTTTTCCACAACAACTGAGTGTAGGTAGGAGGCCACATATGCACGGGTTTATTATGAAGAACTTCAGGTCACGGTTCACCTAACAATAGCCCAAATAGCAGGAAAATTATGTCTCATTTATACAGAAATCTGTGAGAGAGTTTTAAATGAAGATGCAGAAAGGCATCAAATTAATATGCTGTGTAAATACAACTCTGGGGAAAAAAAACTAACAGACCACTGTAAAATTCTTAGTTTCACTCATTTCTCTATTTATGGGTGTGCTTCTGTGTAAAATATCCAATCTCACTGATGAAGGGCTTCTTCCTTGCTTTTTGGGACTTCAGTCCTGCTTCTAGGAGCCCGTTACTAATAATTGTCCTAGCAGTGCACTTCACACCTGCACTTAACATTGTCATCCTCCGATTCATTGTCAGTTGCTAGTCATCTCTGATATTAGACAGTCACTTCCGCCTTTCTACCTGGCTGGATTTTTGGTCATTCCCAGTGTCTCCTGTTTCACATTGTTCTTATCTACTGCTGTCTTAGAAAGTTTGAGCCTGGAAGGAACCTGCCTCTTAGCATAGCCTTCTGCCAGCAGAACCAAGATTAAACTACCATTTAAAAATGCATATTTAAAAATAAATATTAATTAAATATAATTCTTAAATATATATTTTTTGCACAGCTGTATAGAGCTTAACTGGAAATTTGAATTTGTAATGGAAGTCTTTCGAGATACTGTTAATTACTAACAATGTCAGACTCATAAAACTCCAGCTTACAGAAGTCTACCTCTGAATTCAGTATGTATGCGTATTTATGTTCAGATGAACAGAAAGTGATGGAGTTCCAGTCCCCAACAGACTTCTGGTAATTTTGCGTTGAAAAAAAGAGAGAGAGCAGAGATGAGATGCATCAAATTTCCAAGACCAAGCCGTCATATGAAAGCCCAGTGGTTTCTGTGGTGAGAGTTAGCCAAGCGATAGCATCAGCCCAGCACGCCACTGACAATCATAGTGAGACCACGTTATCAACATGTTGACACGAATGCTCCTACGCACTTTTCCGAAATTCATCTATGGTGGAAATTTACATAGGATGTTTACTGACGCTTTTTTCACAACAAAACTCGTACAGTAGCTGAGAACGTGGTCTGGGAAAATGGTGTGCAGGTTGACTCGGGTGTCGCCTGCCTTTTTGTGCGTAAGACCGGCGTCAGACACACATTAATCATGGTAATGTTTTTCCTTTTGTACTAATCACTTCATCGTTATGGACCAACTACAATGGTTTAGGGATAAACTATGCTTTAAATATGTTATATGCCAAAACAGCTAATATTTTAACACGCTGAGTCTCGAAAAATTTAAATTTTTGACAATGAAGCTTTTTTTTTTTTACCTTTATAGGTTTGTGTTTTGAGAACTGTCTAAGTTGTGTGTGAAGCACTTGCCAGGTCATTGTGTGCTTCGCAATATTGCCTGTGTATACATTCCAGTACCACTCAACAACCCACTCATTTTGAGACCACTAATGAAATGAGATTGTCTGCTTTATCAGAGTTTTACTTTTAATCACCATATTGAAGTGAGCTTTCAGTGTTGGCTTTCTTCTTTCTTAGAATTTTGTCTTTCACTCTGAAGCGCCTTTTCTCCATTGCCATCGGCACACCCATTTCCCTTTCTGTGGTTTTGTTAAGCTCTCAGCCTGTCCTCCAGGGACATCTACCACATAAATTATGTTTGTTATAAATATGATTATAATGTATGGGTATCCTCAAAATATATTTTACTGTGTTTTGAGAGAACGGCTTCAATTCTTCCAGTTTTCCATACGCCTGGTGATGGAGGAGGCAAGAGCTTGTTGAGGATCTGAAAGTGTGTTGAGGATCAGCATCCATGGAGGGTTCACTGCAGACGGCAGAGAAGGCCGCGGCCGAGTAGACGTTCGCTGGTGACTCAGACGAGGCCAGAGACAGGATTGGGGCTCGTGGCTTCACTATGATTCAGAGCAGGGGCTCCGCTTCTCGGAACCATCGCCTTGGAGAGGAACTCGATTCAGTGTGAAACTGCCGTCTGGTGATGCTGCCGCTGAAGCTGAGCCCCGGAGAGAGCGTGAACAGGGACGGACAAAAACCCCGAGAGACAAAGAACAAAAGAGTGAGGCACACAGTGTGTCACACAAGCACATGCATGTAAAGCTGTGCCAGGTTGGGGGAGTGTCAGCGTGCTTTCCCAACAGCCTACTTTTTGTGAAAATATTGATTCGGAAAATGTAGCGGTTTAGCTATGGTTGATTTTTACCCACAAAGTATAGTTCAATGACCATGTATTTAGTATAGTGTAGTATATTATAGTATAGCATAGTATAGTATAGTCATGCAATTTGCAGAAGAAGCGTACGGGCTTCCCAGTTTCATTTCAGCCCTGCATCTCTCTAATCTAATAATTGGGCACAGTACATATTTACATCAGGAAATATTTCTCCTGCAAATTGTGATGCTGTGTGACGGTCCTGTCTGTTTGGAGGGGATTCACATTCGGGTTTGCTTGCCTTGCAGCCACGGTCAGCAGGATTTACTGCTAAAAAAAAGAACAACTTTTAAGTGTTTTTTGTTAAATCAGATATAAGACAAGTTGTTGTCAAGGATGTTGTGGGCACATTCTGCAGTGTCCCTTGGGGGAATCCTGCCGTGCCAAATATCTATCCCACACTGTTACTTACAGGTTTGCTTAAATGCTGATTAGCCCAGCTGTGTGGAGGTGACCTTGCCTGTCAGCTGGAGATGGTAAACCTGCTGCAATATCTTCACTGTTATTCCATCCATCCATCCATTTTCCAACCCGCTTATCCTACTGGGTCACGGGGGGGCTGTTATTCCTTAATGGTCATTTTGTTTGAGCATAGCCTAAAGAGGTGTGGCTGTCATGTGTTCCTGTTTTTATTCCTTATATTTTGGAAGACAGATAAGGAGTCATGTTACTGGTTTACATTATCAGGAGATTGACAGTGTAACACAGCTCACTGTAAATGTTCTTTAGAGCCTAGAGCTCTTTTGAAAGGGCAGCTTGGAGCAGCTGTGTGCTGAAATTACTTGAGCCTGTAGGATCATACTGAAGTTAACAAGCATCAATTTCCCAGACTGCTCTGTTTTAATGCCTGGAAAAAAAAGAACTCATATGTGTTTCTACAAGTGTAAGAGATTTGGTGTGAACGAGGTCTCTTTTCTTTCCTATTTCATCTGGATGTGAAACTGAAATTGAGGTTTTCGATGACAAATTTCAGCAGCCCTCATGGTTGCTCTGAGTTTCATTGGCTCATATTTTCTGTCGGCATATTGTACTCCAGGTCGGAAATTCACCACTTGCACAGAAAGAGCCCGGTGGATGATGGTCTGTGCTGTACAAGGCACAGGATACAGTCACAATGTAAAACTGAACTGTACACCAGGCCCACGGCGTAGCGTTGGGGTGGCCTTTGCGATTAGGCGTTTGCAGTAAGTTTAAAATGTAGTGAAAATAAGAGCATTAGTAAAAAGACAAATGAGTGACACAGAACTGACACATTTCAGTAAGTTGTCTGCGTTAGACTATCGCATCGGGCATTTCCAGCCCCCGGAAGCGATGGAGGTTTGATGCCTTGGCTGTTTCCGTTGACAGCACAGCCTGGAAATGGAGATGTCTGGTCCCGTCGATGACGGGGAGGACGGCACTGGAACTGGAGAGTTGGAGATGGAGGAGAAGACATTTTTGGCCAGTTTGTACCGCTTCATGGAGGAGAGAAGCACGCCCATAGAGAGGATACCACATTTGGGCTTCAAGCAGAGTGAGTTTATGAACACGCTTTGCATGTGCTGTTCATATTTCATCAGATACTCAAAGCAAATGGTGTCCCTGATATGCCGCTTCAGCTTATCTTATGCCTCTTCTGTGCAGTTAACCTCTGGAGGATCTACAAAGCTGTGGACAAGCTCGGGGGTTATGACTCTGTGAGTACCACTATGCCATAAATCGATATGAACAACTAGAATTTCCTGCATCCCTCTCCACAGGTTATTCTCGGGAGCAGTTTTATATTGCTAGGTTTGGCACACAGCCAGACAGGAAATGTTCAATTAAAACAATGGCCTGTTCTGTTCAAGCGTCATAGTGGACAGTGAAAATAAACACACAAAAAAAGATGACAGGCAAGCGTAAACCGATTGGTTCCACGGTAATTTACAGGTCAGCCGGCTCATGTGTGAAGGTGAAGTTCTGCTGAGCAGCAGAAAACCGCAGTTCTAAATATACCAGTGCTTGCAGATGGAAAACTTTATACAGGGCATCTGGGCGACCATGTCTAAAGGTTCATGAGAAAAGAGATGTTTACATCCTACCTAAGGTGGTAGCTGTGGGGTAAACGGCCCAAAACAGGCGCTCAACTGACCACCAAATCTAAGGCGGTGAAGCAGGATATGCGCATGATTTATAAAGGTGCTTGGGAGGGGCGTCTGGGCTAAGCGGCATAGCGATGTGAAAGAAGCCGATATGCCGCACCAACTTGTTGACAGTGACCGTTAGTCTTGTACCACAACAATGAGAAGGGAGCCATCTTCAGTTTCCACTCTGCCGACTTCCTGCGTCCTCATTGCTCTTTCAAAGATAGGCAGGGAGCAGGTCTTTCTGCTGTGTGTCTGAAGTGGCTTTAAAATGGCGTTCATTAGAGGTCAATTCAACGAATTTAGTATGCCAAGCATTAGTGCAAACAGAGGCTCTTTTTTCACAGTTTCCCCCTTTATTTCTGAAGCGAAATGTGCTTCAAATCAACTGTGACTTAAAGTAGAGTCTTGCGTGAAAAGAAGGTCACAGAGAAAACTGGGAAGTTTAACTTGTATAAAATTGCTTCTCTAGAGTAAGTTAGTGCACCATATACTACATATACATGTACTAACTTAGGGAGCCACTCCACCGAAAAATAACGGGTTGTACAGCAGCATAGACAGGGAACTGCTGACTACGTAAAGGCGAGGGTCCCGGTTCGTTAATATCTGTCTAAACGTAGGTAAGTGTAGCATGCTGACTAGGGCAGCGTGTGCCTGTGTTTCTCAGTCTGAATGTGGCTGACACCGCCCCTTCCTTCTCCAGGTAACCGCCCGGAGACTTTGGAAAAATGTCTATGATGAGCTGGGGGGCAGCCCAGGCAGTACCAGTGCCGCCACCTGCACCCGCAGGCACTATGAGAAGTACGCAGCTCACCCCTGCTACCCCTGCCTGTCCCACCTTCCCTTGTTCCAAATACTATGGTTGAACAAACATACCATGGACTGTTTGCCTTGAAGTGTTTTTTTGGTCTCTTAATTTTCTGAGGTTATGATACATTTTTAAGGCCTTTAGCAGGCCACATTCAACATGATTAAGCCCTGGTCTTCCCTAGCATGCCTCTCATTCTGTTGTTTTCATTCTTTTGTCCCTGACAGGCTGGTGCTGCCCTTTGAGAGACAGCTGAGGGGGGAGGAGGACAAGCCGCTGCCCCCAGCTAAACCACGAAAACAGTACAAAAAGAGCCCAGACAGCAAGAACAGCAAAGCTGAGGGCAGGAAGAAGAGGAACCAGTTAGAGCCTGAGAGCCAGCTGGGTGCTGAGGTAGGACGCATGATATTGTAGTTCTTTTACTAGACGTTGTTCTGAGTATCTGCCACACTCTTACTAATGATAATTGCGAGTATTATGAGAGTAACTTCCATCTATGCTCCCCAAATGTCCAGGAGAAGTCTGAGGATGATGTGCACTGCGAAGCAGGGATGTGCACCCACCCTGTTGCCTGGACCCTACCAGCTGACCGGCCGCAGTCTGACCTCTGCGGCCCACAGATGGGGCTGGCCACAATGAAAGACAAATCTGCTACTGCCTGCCCAGTCTCGCAGCTGGGCAGTGGGCTGTTTCCCAGCATGCAGTCATCAGGTGGCGAGGTGATCTCTCCGCTAGAGAAGAAGAAACGCATGGCCCAAGCCAGCCTCGGCCTTTCCAAGCTAAGCCACAGTCCGGAGAAAGATAGCGGGGAGAGGCCCTCTGTGATCCACTGTGCTCAGTCCCCAGGTCTTCCCCGCTCTGACAGGCCCCATGGCTCCTCTGAAGCGTCCCCCGTTCCTCAATCATCTCCCTCCACGTCTCGCAGCTCCTCACCCTGTTCTGTGTCGTCCGACGACTGCCAGGCCATCCTGGACAGTACCACTTGTGTGCAAAACCTTGTATCTCAAACTCCATCTTCCTATGTAGGTAATTTCACCTCTGTCTCCTACACCGGTGGAGTTTACAAGCCTGTGACCTGTTATCCCAATGTTAAGGATGCAGCTGGCTACCTTAGGCATCGCAGAGACTTTCTGCAGGTCGAGGCAGAAGGGGTCAAGGGGCAAAGAGCTGATTCATCCTGGAGTCCAAATTGCAAGGGAGAGGACATAAACCCTCTCCTCAAACCCCACCAGACATCATCTTCTAACTCCAGTTCTGCAGGATACAAGCCTAACTGGATCCCAACCATGTCTAACTTCACTAAAGTTCATCCAAAGACTCTACCACCAAGACCTTTTCAGCCAGGCTACAAACTTCCCCAAAACCTCAAGAGACCAGCTATGGATGAGATGACTGCTTATGGGAAGAAACTGCAGCAGGTCCCCCCACTGTATCAGGGAGATCTAAAGGAAAAGTTCAAGCCAAGCCTGCCTAAACCTCTCCCTACCCAGCATCCCCTCTTCCATTCCCATGCCAGCATGGAAATACCATACTGCCTTCCATCCTATGGAAAGACAAGATCTATTTCAGGCCACCAACTCAAAGGCCTACAGTTGCCCCCCTTGTTTGTACCCACGCAGTTGACTCTTCCCGCCACCCAGCCAAACTCTGTGTATCACCGCATCGTGGCTGGAGCTGCCTACTCTGTTCCATTAGAAGCTGTGCGTCCCTATCCCTATCCGTTACCAATCTGGCAACCCCAAGTTGGGTACACCATTGCTGGCTTACATCCACAGTACCCCAACACTAAGCTGTGACGCAAACAGTGATTGAGTTACAGCTGTGTCTTGATTGTATCCTGCATGACTGACAGAGGTGGGATGGGGCTCCATCGTGCAGATCAACACCCCCCCGCTATCTAGATGCAGGGGCTGACCTCAGAGTTTGGCCGGATGCCAGAGTATAGGCCCTGATTCAGGTAGTTGTCTCAGCATTAGGGGGTGTACAGGTGTGGATTAAGCACACCGGTTCTGGAAAAGGTGCCCATAACGTAATAGACTGAAACATTGTTAAATGAGAGACCTCATTGCAGGATAATCTCCAGTGGTTACATTCTCAAATGTTTTAGATTAGCATTTCACTCAGGATTCGGATTCGTCTTACCAGTGTTCAGAGTTGGAGAACACATGCAATGTATTATATGGGAAGCGGACACTTGAAAATTGTGAATGAGCAGCTCTTCGCCAAAATAAGCATCTAATTCATCATAATAGCAAGAACTGTTGATTAATTAAACCTTTTTTTAAATCCAGTAGGCCAGTATGTGTCCCGTAAGCATATGACTGGTTGAATTACGACAATGATAGTGTTGTTGTATAACACCTCTTATTGTCTCCGATGGGCTTTGTTATCATGTGAACAATACAAAAATGACTTCATCCTTGCAAACTCTATACACTACAGCTGGACTGTTTTCTGCGTACTGGATTATTGGACTACATTTGGTGGTGTAAAACAATAGAGAGCGGCTGTGAGAAAATAATATGAATTTATACTCCCTGTTTCCAAAAAATGAAATTTTTATTTCAACTGTTAGCTGAAAAATTGCTTCCATTTAGACATTGGATGTGTTTCTCATGTACAATGAGAACTTGGAAATATAGATTACCTAATGCATGAAAGGTTTTGCATGAAAATTTTCAGCAATGGATAAAGTACTCTGCTCCCCATATATGACTGCACAACTCATTCATGTCAAACATAGGTGTATTGTGGAGATAATTTTTTTGGAAATTTCCATAGACACTCTTCACTGAACTGCCAAATGTCATGGCTACCTATGATATTAACTGTTGTATTTATAGTCTTGTTTCAACTTTTAGCTAGATGCGACAAAGTTATGTTGTTTGTTTGTTTTTTGAATTGTTTTGGAATATCTCTAAAATAGGTACTGCTGCCATTCAGTTTCAGTGAAAAGTGTTTGTGAATGTGGGAGTGGAAATTTAGAACTTTCAGCGTACCCCGTGACGCGGACATCAGAAGGGAACGTAAATAGCTGTGTCCTGGTTAGGGCTCCCCTCTGTGGCAACAGCGAGTATTACACATAGATTGACCTCAGAGAAGTTCATCTGCCTTTGACTATGCAAATTATTACCCGATGTTGCAAAAATGGGGTTATTACTGAAGACATGTTCTGAAAGATGTATACATCCGCATGAATGAATCCAGCATATAAGTCTTCCAGCAAAATGACTTGCACTTGCTTGTTTGACAGTTTACGGTTTATGTTATAAGTTTAGTAAATTCACAGATTACATTTATTGTATTCAGTCTGCAACAGAAACAAACTTGTGTATTTTTGTACTAATTAAAATAAAATGTATAAAACCCAATATAACCATTTTAGTCCAAGAAGCCGTCTTTTAGTATTCATAAAAATGAGAATAACTGCACATGTCCCAGCAAACCATGATGTGTAACATCTGCTTCAGTGAATAGTGTCACTGTGACACGCGGAGTTAGTCTTGTTGTGTGTGAAGTGGGGGGCACTCTGGATGGACATATACTTTGGAATCACCCATTCACAATGCAGACTTATTGTGACAGGCAAACTGGGCACAATGGGTCAAATTCTGAGGGCTTCGTGTGACTCATTTAGCTTATATGTGCACTTAGATGGTAGCTCTTTGATAATACGAATCTTTCATGGTGACACAGAGGTAACCAGACATCCCATTTTCCACAGCCCTGAAGTACAAATGGTTGTCCAGTTGTCAAAACAAATGGTTTTCCCCAGATTAGACTGGGGAAAAAAAAGAATTGGCCCAAGATCCTGCCAAGGATAAGAGGATGGAAGATAGATGAATGGAAATTTTAATTGCTGAAGATAACTTCTGGTAATATAAAAACACCAGTCTCTGTGTGAAGAAGGCATTTCAGCAACTAAATGTTTTGAGATAAGCTGCATTCTCAAGTTCATCAGAGTAAAACAACTAATCAAACACAAACACTCCCTTGAGATTACTTCAGTGTACTGATCCTGGATAAGTTTAAGCCCTTACAATGTAGCAAAAGGCAACACTGGTCCAAAAATCTGGCCAAAGCTACAGTATGTATGTACTTTGTAGCTTCTTTTCAACCCAAAGGTATTAAAATGAATGGAAATAATATATTAGAACCGCTGTTTTTATGCATGTAGAAAAGTTAGCTGAAATACTGTCCATAGTGGGAAAACCAGCCTAAGAACAATCACTCCACCAAGAAAAAAAAAAAACGCCTCTCTTTAGCTTACCAAAGCTTATTACTTGCACTGATTAATTTCCTTTGTCCTGTTCCTTTGGTTTAGATTTGAAACATTTACAAAAAGTCATATATAAACACGGACAATTCTGTGCGAAAGGCAGCAATGACATCAAATGCATATCAGAATGTTGCATGATTTGACACGGTTTAATGTTATACAACACAAAGAAAATCAATACAAATTTGGAGATTTTTTTTAATGATGTGCTTACAGTTATATTAGTCCAGAAAATTCAAATCAAACTTCTTGGCTTGCTGAAAACTTTGTATAGCCAGTCCTGCTACAATGCATTATATTACACGGCGAATCTAGTGCCCAAGTCCAATATAACGCTGAATCGCAAAAAGAGCGGTGCTTGCGCGATTTTCAGTCAGAGAAGAGCACTACATAAACTATAAGGCGTTATGGTGTTAGCTAGAAACAGTACTTACATGCAAAAACAGCTATGCAAGTGAAGAATAGGCTAGTGATGTCTGATTTGTGAATGAATTCTTCTTTTGAACCGATTCTTTACAGTGAATCAGTGGAACCCATTCCCAAATCTAAAAGGATCTAGCTTTTTATACATCCAAGCATTGACAAATTATCATACAGAAACACAGGAATGTTTTTAATCCACTTACATTTGCTTTTCATAGACCGTCTGTAGCCATTTTACCTTTAGTGTACGTATACCGTAATCCAGTGCATTTCTGCTATGTGCATGCCTGACTGCATGGTGTCTGTGGCGCACTATTCCCGGCTCATGATGATCGAATGACGCTTCGTGAACCATTTGCTGTATTTTCTGACCCCACTAGATGGTGCTCTCTGTTTAAAAAAATTGCTTAAAGCATGCCCCCAAAAGACAGCTAGAGCATCATCTAGTGGGATCATATACAGCAAATGATTCAGCATCGTTTTGGCCATCAGTACTCCCAATTCTCGGCAATCACAAGTTGGGCATCCGTTGCTAGGCAATTCTCCTGTGAATCATAAGACCCACAGGAGATGTTTGTGATATAATTTACCAAAGCATTATTATTATTATTATTATTTCCTATTTAAAATGGATATAATTAGCTTACGTAATTAGCAACTGGTACCACTGATTTTATTAATTAATTTTGTTCGATGCAAGTTATTAAGGTTTGGAGTTGCATTCCCCAACCCTATTTTTCCCATTGGCTATATGTATTTCAGTATGCGATTTTAGAGAATGTGAGCTTTTCAGGAACACATTAATGGCATTGTAGCAGGACTAACTTCTTCATACTGACAAGAGGCACCAATATATGGCTTTTGTGTCAGTACAGATCAATCATTACTTTTAATACAGTCCATTGAAATATCATTATAGAAGTAATTGCAAATAACCGGGCTGCATAGTGGTCTGAAAAAAAATGCTTTTGTTTAGTCTATAGTGAAGTGCTTCACACAATCATGGTAAAAATCACAGCGGCTTAGGCAATGACATAACATTCTGGTACGCTTCTCTTAACGCTGATAACTCAAATGACGACAGTTCAAGGTGAGGAGGCAGTTTAAATTTAGGCTCGATGAAAAGTTCTCTGTTTTGGTTCTGTATTGAAAGTACAATCTATCTAAATGCACCTCATTCCAGCATACTTTATGTTGATATTTTCAACAGAACAGTGTCAGCAAAAGGTAACTATGGCAAGAGGGTGTTGGAAAATACATAATTAGGAAAACCAGATTACGTTTTCTCACCATGAGATAACCACAGTAAATTTCAGTGGATCAGTACAAGATTTTCACAATTTATCTAGTAATAATTCAGGCGCTATTTTGCGTATACTGTTTTTCATTTGTGAAACTGGTTTCATTGTCTTCTTATTACCACCTCATTCTGAAATTATTTAATGTCACGAAGCAGGCTTAAAGTTTTTTTTCTTTGTGTTTACACGCATGAAATTCACAGGGGACTTTCCAGCAAAAGTTTTCCACCAGTAAAACGATTCATAAAAACATTGCACATTCACAAACAGGAGCATAGGAGTCCTAGCGGCTAATGTGCTGCTGCTGCTACTGCTGCTGCTGTTTCGGAGTTCATTCAGATAAGCTCACTGCATTTTGAGAAGTTTCAAAACCACTACAAAACTACTTGAGGAACTCCACCCCAGCTAACATTTAACGTTGGCCCAACGTTGGTAGAACGTCGGACATAACGTCGGCCCAACGTCATTAGCAGACGTTGGCCGGACGTGCATCTGCACATCTGGTTTACGTCAACTCAACGTCTGCAGCGAACGTCAAATGCACGTTGTCCCAACGTGCAGTAAACCAAGTAATGATAAGCAAATGTGTGCAATTCCCTGTGGCCAACGTAAAACTAACGTCCCACGGACATTATGGGGACCATGTGCCAACCTACTTTCAATGTCTGGGTTACATCAACTCAACGTCTGCAGCTAACGTAAAATGCACATTGTGCCAACGCTCAGTAAACTAAATATAATGAAGAAGAAAATGATCAAAATTCTCTAAAAAAGGAACAAAAAGACACACATACTCAAATTTTCCAAATTAAATTTATTATATTGTCTTAAAATAAATTTTACAAGGGATATGAAATATTAAAATCCCCATAAAATCTAACTTTTTACATGTACAAAGTTCCGAGGTACCAAGTAAAACTGACATCAAGAAATACACAGCATCTTGAACATCAGGCATTACCCAGGATGACATCAACAACCCAAATACATGTAATATAAAATGTTTGAGGTCACAACTTGTTGCCTATAATTTATTTCAGGTAACCCTTAACATTCCAGTTGTTATGATAACAGCTATGTTAACAGGACATTGATAAATAATTCAACTCAGCAGTAACAATGAAAAATTAACATCATTAAATTGCATCACAAATAATAAAATCACCTTGAATTTTAAAACATTTGTACCCTATTATGTTAATTTTCTTGTACTTTCACTACAGGTAATACTTGTATTCTGTGTACATAACACATGGTCCATTGTGAACGCTACAGTTTAATAAAGAAATATTAATATGACATTACCCTGCTTACACAATACACGTTTATGCAGAAAATGATTTAAAAGATATGCAGTTATATATCAGTTTTTTGGTCCCTGTCACAACTGTGGAATGTGTTAAACAAGTATCTGTACTCCGACCTAACACACAGCCCATTTATAAAATACCTATTTTAATCAGTTACTTGTTAGGCATTGATTCAAACAATTTTAACCTAATATTCAGGAACACTTCAAAATGAAATCCATTATAAACCACCTGACAGAAGCAGATATTTAAACAAATATTGGAACATTTAAGACTAGTTAGAATAGTGGATGCCAACAGGACCAAATAATGTATCAACGACTTTTTTAGTTATAAATGTGACCCATCACAACAAATCCGGTCATAAGTCACTCTGAACTTGACCAGGTTAATATGGACTCGTCGTTCATTTCCCTTTTGTAAGCTTATTGTGAAATAAGAGTGCAACAGATTAACTCAGATTTCACAAATTGCTGTCAAGTTCAACGCGACTTATAACCGGTTTTGTTGTGATAGGTCACAAATAAGGTAAGTAAATTCAATAATGAACAGTACGTTACATAGGATGTTTTTATAATATGATTCAGTTCAATGTTCCGTTCAGTCCTCATCCATTTAATCAATGAGAGGTAATTGCACAATCCTACCACAATATCAGTGAGATGGTCTTCCAGTAGGAAAAATAAAGTTCAAACCGTGTCCCTTCGAGCCGGTTGTGACGTTGTCTCAGCCTCTTAAAGCGTGAAATCCTTGGGCAAACCTCGCCGTCCGATGTCCTCGTGCACGCGAGTCTCCTCACACATGCACACGAGCTAATGAACTTTCGTCGTTATCCCTTGATGCCCGGGAAACTCTCCCGGGTGGAATAAAAACCTGGCCAAAACTTCTCTGGTTAAGGTCGCTACCGTTTCAACAATCTGCAACACTGTTTTAACTAGAAAAGATCCGAAATTCACCTTGAAAATTACAAAATTATTCAAATTTCGCGTCTCTGCTGCTTCTTTTGCCTGTTGCCGTTAGTCTCTCTCTCTCCAATGCACTACATTACATTGCATGCACAAGGAGAAGGGAGGGACACATATTTTTTTTATATATGTAAAAGTTTTCACGTGTAAATTAGACTATTTTACAAATCTTTGTTTTATGTCTTATCTTATAGTTAATTATTTACTAACTATTTATTTATTTTATTATTTACAAAATTTGTAACCTGGGTTACAGACGCGATGAACGTCTGTCGGTAAGCTGACGAAAACTTTCAACAGGATCAAGTTTATTTATTAGACACGCCTTGATAATAGCAATATAATTGTCTAAATAATCCTTTGAGAGTTTGCATGTTGACCTATGATGAACTCTTTAATTGGCATGTCGGTTTTACGTTGGCCACAGGGAATTGCACACATTTGCTTATCATTACTTGGTTTACTGCACGTTGGGACAACGTGCATTTGACGTTCGCTGCAGACGTTGAGTTGACGTAAACCCGATGTGCAGATGTACGTCCGGCCAACATCTGCTAATGATGTTGGGCCGACGTTATGTCCAACGTTCTACCAACGTTGGGCCAACGTTAAATGTTAGCTGGAACGCTGTCATGGTTGTGGTATACTGTACATTCTGGACGTTGGCTGCACGTCTGGACAACGTCCGGGACTGACCATGAGTTAGTCAATACCCGACGTTGTCAGGACATGAAGCCAACGAAGAAAAGGGATTGTTATGGAATCCTTTAAACTTTTTCTGTGGAGGTATAGGTTGTACAGTTCATCTTGATCTGAAAAGAAATCTGTATAAATTCGATCTTGGACATAGAGTAAAGGTCTTTGAGACGTCTGCCAGACGTTAAGCCGACGAAAAATTTGGACGACATCAAGTGTATTTCATCGATTCAGAAAGAAAGGAAATTAGCCTATTAAAAGGCAGTTAGTGTATCTAACAAACAATAATATCCAAAAATCTTATTTTCATTATGTAGACCATTATGTTGGCCAGATGTTGTGTCGACATCCGCTTTTAACCATCGACATAACGACCAACAGCCGACGTCGGCCCAACGAACCAATGCTAGCTGGGACCAGGCAGAGATCACAGGCATCACTGACACTCAGCTAGTTGCTAAATATATGTATTTGTTAAGTATGAATTTGACACATGGACTTGCTATACAGACTGATGTACTTCTTTATTTTGTATTTTTTTTCTTTTAAAAAACACATCTATGGTAAAATATAGGTCTTCATAGAAATGAGCTACTCATCCCACCTGTAGTACTAAGCTGTAGACAATCGCTGCCTTCCTCTTGGAGCAGATTACTAGTGTTTTCCATTTGATCTCTAAAATTAATTTCTTAAGAGATTTTTCACTGTCCTTACCACAGGACTATGGGCCGTCATAAAATAAACAAACAAAAAAGAACTTGGAAAGCATGCTAGCTGTCATGCCCGGCTCTTCCGATCCTCATGTGTGCCACGCCCCCCTGATTATCCACGTTTGCTTCCCTAATCATGCCCAGCTGTATTCTGTTATTTCGCCCTGTCTTCTCTATATCAGTTCACGTCTTGCCCTGTCTGATGTCCGTTATTGATATCATCTGGTGTTAGTACTGTTCTGATGTCTGGTGCACCCAGTCTCCACAATAAATCCCCAGTCTACCTCGTCTTTTGCCTGCCTGCTTATCCTTCCCTGCCTCCTGCCTGCCAGCCTGCCCGTCCAAACCTGCGGTTCATGACACTAGCAATTTATTTGCTAAAATAGCTGATTACTTGTTGATATTTTTATATCCATCCATCCATCCATCCTCTATACCGGCTTATCCTATGCAGGGTTGCAGGGGCCTGCAGCCTGTCCCAGAAACCATGGGTGCAAGCCCAGGAAGAACCCAGGATGGGGGGCCAACCTACCACAGCACACACACTCACACCTATGGAGATTTGGTAACTCCAGTTCACCTTAGCATGTTTTTTGGAGTGGGGAGGGGGAAGAAGAGAACCTGAAGGAAACCCCACAACAACATGGGGAGAACATCCATCCATCCATCCATTTTCCAAACCGCTTATCCTACTCGGTCGCAGGGGGTCCGGAGCCTATCCCGGAAGCAATGGGCACGAGGCAGGGAACAACCCAGGATGGGGGGCCAGCCCATCGCAGGGCGCACACACACACCATTCACTCTCACACGCACACCTACGGGCAATTTTAGCAACTCCAATTAGCTCAGCATGTTTTTGGACTGTGGGGGGAAACCGGAGTACCCGGAAGAAACCCCACGACGACATGGGGAGAACATGCAAACTCCGCACACATGTAACCCAGGCGGAGACTCAAACCCGGGTCCCAGAGGTGTGAGGCAACAGTGCTAACCACTGCACCACCATGCCGTCCCCTGGGGAGAACATGCAAGACTATATTTCATATGAAATTAAAAATTATACATTTGAGTCAATCTATGTTTCAGGAATGGATACTGCCCCATGTTGCCTGGGATAGGCTGTGGGTACCTTTGACAGGATATGCGGTCATATGATGGATGGATGGATTTCAAATACTGGCTAACAACATCAATAAGAGTGACGCAATATATTCAGACAAAAAATATTAATTGTGCACACCTGTTTCAGCCAGAAGATGACACTATTTTCCACTTTCACAAGAGGAAGCTGTTGTCATCCCACTGAATACGTGTGAAGTGAAAATTGTAGCTGACACATCTTCACTGTAGCATTTAAAAAAATATTTCATAAGCCCTGATTGAAGCAAAATAATTAATACTGCGGGAAAGTGCATTACATATCTGTTTATTTGTATTCATGCCTGCATTGTGTAGGTGACAATGGAGGATTTTAGGCTTATGTGTGTAAACAGTGAAAAATAATATTTAAATGTAATATAATCAGCTGTAATATAATTGTAACATAATCCTGTCAAAGGTACCCAAAGCCTATCCCAGGCAACATGGGGCAGTATCCATTCCTGAAACATAGATTGATTCAAATGTATAATGTATAATGTTTAATTTCATATGAAATATAGTCTTGCATGATCTCCCCAGGGGGCGGCATGGTGGTGCAGTGGTTAGCACTGTTGCTTCACACCTCTGGGACCCGGGTTCAAGTCTCCGTCTGGGTTACATGTGTGTGGAGTTTGCATGTTCTCCCCATGTCATCATGAGGTTTCCTCCAGGTACTCTGGTTTCCCCCCACAGTCCAAAAACATGCTGAGGCTGATTGGAGTTGCTAAATTGCCCATAGGTGTGCACGTGTGAGTGACTGGTGTGTGAGTGTGCCCTGCGATGGGCTGGCCCCCCATCCTGGGTTGTTCCCTGCCTCGTGCCCATTGCTTCCGGGATAGGCACCGGACCCCCCACGACCCAGTAGGACAAGCAGTTTGGAAAATGGATGGATGGATGGATAATCAGTACTCCTCAGAAGATGAGATTTAGTCTCATTTTTTTGCTTCCCTGAAAGCTTCAAGTGCATCCATTCATCCTCCCAGCACTTATAAAGTACAGAGGTACAGTGCGAACCTTCATACTCCAATCATAAAGATGTGAGTGACAGTGCTACTCACTCCTCCACCACCAATCTATTTTAAAGTCTTATTCTCCCTTATTTTTATTTAATGCTTATGGGTGGAGATACTTCTGGTGAGAGCAGTCTTTTGTATCTCTGTTCATTAGACCCTTGGAGACTGTCACTGTGCCCATCCCCCCACCCCATCATAATAGCCCTGCCTCCCTACATTTAACCATACAGAATGTTCCAGGAATCCTCTTAGGACTTGTTCCATTAATAATAGAATGGATTTTACACATCCTCAGTGTTTTCCCAAAATAAATAAACCCTTGGGCTCTTGCTGTATAGGACAAAGATGAGAGGTCAGATAAATCAAAGAAAAGTCACAACGCTGCCTCAGACTGGGATGTGTGCCATCTGAGTTTCTCTCATCCACCGTGTGAATTATTACACCAGAATAACTCTATTTGTTCTATATGTCATGTTGTAGGTAGATGCTCTATATTCAGGCACACAACTAGGGCTTGAGTTATATATAATGCGATGTTTGAAAATATACCATTCACCCTAAATTGTTCTGCATAATTTCACTCCCCTGAATCAGGGGCGCCCAACTAGAGGACCACGCGAACACACACCCCCCCCCCTCAACACCACCACCATCTCCCTTGAGCAAATTGTATCATCAGTGATTTTACAACTCGACTGTTGGTGGTGCTGATGTTGCTTCTAAAACCCCAATGTAGCCATAGCCTCAGAAATGTAAATAAAACTAAAAAAAATGACTGACCAGCTAGTTTTTCTGCTGTAGTATGTGAGACTCATGACAACCCCCAGCAAATTTTATCACTAGCAATGTGGTTGCCCCCCCCCCCAACAGAGATTTGGCCCCCATCACCTCCCTTCAAATATTTTTACAACTCGACCACTGCAAACAACCTTCTGTATAAACATTAATAGTGCATTAGCTAGTCCCCTGTTGATTTGCTGTTTTCTTGTGGCACCTTACCTTGTTAATCATCGTTATATAGCACCCAGTGGGACATTTACACAGCAGAAAAGCCATTATATCTTACAAGCGTGGGTTTTTGTGATGCTCACCGTGACAGAGATACCCTAGTCAATTTGCAGCACGTAGGGTACGCGCCGTTCCACGGAGCACTGCACATCGAAAATGACAGCTGAGGCTATGAATAACATTACTATGCAGGGCTGTGATCAGAAATGTACTAAATTAATCTTCAAAACAGAAAGGGAGAGTATGATCTTGTTCCACTATGTAGATCTCTCAGGACTGTTTTTATTTCCTGCCTAGGTTTGTTATCATGGTCTCTACCGCAATAAAATGGTTTAAAATAAATACATTCAATTTTTGAAAGAACTGACACCAGCATTCATCCGTGGTAGTGAGTTAATTTACTACTGGATACATCTTTACTCTGGCTGGCCCAGTGCACATTTTCTGGTCATTTCAAATAAATACAGTGATTTGTATTCTATTACTGTATTTACTGAATAAACAAAGTGATTGGAATTACGGAGTTATGAACTTCGTTATAATCAAATCCTGCACACAACAC
Organism: Brienomyrus brachyistius; assembly: GCF_023856365.1. Taxonomy (NCBI): domain Eukaryota; kingdom Metazoa; phylum Chordata; class Actinopteri; order Osteoglossiformes; family Mormyridae; genus Brienomyrus; species Brienomyrus brachyistius. The sequence continues at coordinate 13,880,110 of NC_064534.1, read as the reverse complement.
AGGCTGTCAGGATCAAACGATAAAGATATATTTAATATTTTTGTATTAATTTTATGTCTTTCTTGAATGTTTCTGGAATTTGTTCCTCATTGTGATGTACACTAAGTGGAGAAAAGTACCAGGACACGCCTCTTAATCATTGAATTCGGGTGTTTCATTCAGACCCATTGCCACAGGCGTAATCAAGCACCTAGCCATGTGGACAGGTTTACAAACATTTGTGAAAGAATGGGTTGCTCTAAAGAGCTCAGTGAATTCAAGCTTGGCACCGTCATAGAACTTTGTTTGTGAAATTTATCCCCCTGATAAATTTTCCACGGCCAATTGTAAGTGGTATTATTGCAAAGTGGAAGCATTTAGGAACAACAGAAACTCAGCCATGAAGCGGCAGACCATGGATAGTAACAGTGCAGGGTCGCTGAGTGCTGAAGCACGTAGTGCATAAAAGTCGCCAATGCAGTGTTGACTCAATGACTGCAGAGCTCCAAATTTCCTCTGGCATTTACCCCAGCACAAAAACTGAGCAGTAGGAGCTTCATGTAATGGGCTTCCATGGCCTAGCAGCTGCATGAAAGCCTCACACCAAAAAAAAAACTACACTCCATAAAAACATGGTTAGGGGATTTTGGTGTGGAAGAACTAGACCTGACCACACAGAGCCCTGACCTCAACCCTATCGAACACCTTTGGGGTGAACTAAAATGGAAATTATGAACCAGGCCTTCACGTCCAACATTAGTGCCTGACCTCACAAATGCTCCTCTGGATTAATGGGCAAATGTTCCCACAGACACACTCCAATATCTTGTAGAAAACCTTCCCAGAAAAGTGGCAGCTGTTATAGCTGCAAAGGGGGGACCAGCTCCATACTGATGCCTATGGATTTAGAAAGGGACGTCATGAAAGGTTCTGTAGGTGTAATGGCCAGGTGTCCCAATACTTTTGTCCATATAGTTTTGTCCATATATGTTTACAAAGTCTGCAGGAGGAAAGTTGTAACAGAATGAAACATCTATCAATTCATTCATATTCCAATCACTCATTCTGGTGACGGTCACAGGCAGAATAAAATAGCAATATAATAAATCAAAATCTAAACCTGCCAGAAATGTGCCAGAAACTTTGAAAAGCTGTTAGATGCAGTTAGAGGAAGTCACTTTGAACTGCTTTGCAGTATTATAAATTTGATCCCTGCTCCAAAATTCAAAACAAAAGTAATCTCTTTATTGATTAATTGTGCCTCTGGAGTTAATGTTTTGTACTTAACAAAAAATAAAATAAAAATAGGCTGATAGCCAAAAGATAAGATCATATAATCACATTTTAATTCTTTCTGCAATTGTGCAGAAACATTCAGAAAATAATTTTTGTCTGCATGAAGTATTCAACAAATGACTTACCAGCAGCATCACAATAAAGATGAGATGAGATGAGATGAGATGAGATGAGATAAGATAAGATAAGATAAGTGAGCTTTATTGATCCCTGGAAGAAATTCTTGTGTATACGGCATAAAGGTCACATAAACAAATGCATTATGCAAAACAAAGCACAAAGACAGTACACAATGTGCAGAAGTGAATTTGCATGTAAACAAAGTTCAGACAGTGACTCAATGGCACTGGCACCTCACACCCCCAGAAACGTGCATATTATATAAATGGCAATAAAGAGCATAAATAAAAATATGTTACATACATGTCTACAGTGGGGAACATTTCCGGACTCCCCCCTCTTGTTAGCTAAGGCAGTGACGTCCGGCAGATTAGCTGGTGGTGATGCTGCACCTGCCATCTGGACCAACACTGGTTCCAAGGTTTCTGGGTCACATGCAATGAAGAGGGAGCAGAAACCAAAAAGAGAGCGAGGTTAGTGCGGAAGTACAAAGCGATTGCCTGAGATATCGATGAGAGCATTTACTATAGCCAGTTAAACCAAATCAGCACACCGTGAATCTAAAGGCTTTGAGGGCCATTGAGAGAGCATCCCAGAATGCCCCATTAGATCAGGACTCCTCCAGAAGGAGGCCACTCATTGATTTATTTACAATGTATCCTTCCATTAGAAAGCGACATGTCCACATTGTCCAGCTTGGCCACTTCTAGCATTTCAATTTTGATAAGCGAGCATAGACCCTTTCAACCCTTGCAAGCCCAAAGATGAGCTGACCGCAGTATATTTATCATTAGATTCAGTTTATTTCCTCTTTTAAGAAGGCTGTTGACATCAGCTGTCTGACTGAGGAATGTATCTGAAATTGGTGTGATGCTTTTAGGATCCACCCTAGCAGCAGTATAAACATGGGACCTAAATAAGGGAAAAATATTGGCTGTAGCATCAACTTCTATGAGTCTCCATATTAACCAAAATACATTTACCACATGCAACAATTATTCCATTTCTGTACTATTGCATCTATCTATCTATCTATCTATCTATCTATCTATCTATCTATCCATCCATCCATCCATCAGGTTTTGAATCAGAAACCAGGCTTTTGTAATAAAGTGTCCAATTTCTCTAACTAGATGAAGTACAGTTGAGTGGAAAGTTGCAGTGGGCTGCAATTAGGCTTTGGAATGAAAATTTCCATGCTAACTTTCCATTACATACAGTACTGAGAGAATCTAATTCAAGTTCACATTAACCTTCAGGTGTCTGTGAGCTAATCTATAATTGCCCAGAACTATTGAGTACCTCAGATAATTAATAATGTTTGAAGTAACACAACTATTTGATGTGCCAGTAGTGGATTAAATATAACCAAATAGACGGAAGATCGAATCTTGAATATCATCTCAATTATAACATGGTTAGTTATTACCTTAATAACTTACCTTACTGATAACCCTATAATTTGGTCAGCTACATACCCAGTGGTTTATTCCAGTCACTGGTCAGAAGGAAGAAAACTGAAAGCAGCTGAAACTGTGGTGCTGAAAGTTTGGCTGTGACCATGGATGGCAGTATTTCACATTACATTTATCCGTTTTTATATGTGTATGCCTATAAAAGGAGTCACATTTGCCTAGAGCTTTGGACATTTTTTATTAATATAATATAAGTCTGTCATTATAGATGGCTGTGAGACATTCTGAAAGACAGGGGAAAGTCATTAGGGTGAATCTTGTGTTTCCTTTTGCGGACAGAGGTCGGGTTTTGGGCCTTGTGGCATGTCATTAACAGAATGGCTTTATTTCCTGAAGCTGTTTAGCACTGAAAATTTTATATAATTTATCACTTTATAATTTTATAATATATTAATGTGTATATTTCAGGATAGATATCTGTCATTCTGGCAATATCCTCACATGGAAACCAGTGCAGAAATGACTTCGTTGGTGAGAAGTAGATAACTTTGAAGTTTAAGATTGAACCAGGGACACGGGTAGTGCTGTGAAAGATCAGGCTGTTAACACATGACCCCCAGTTGTTCACCTGGGTAGTGTGCCCCCCTGTGGAGCACTGGAAAAGGTCCTGCAGCAACAGCTCTTGGAGCTTTTAACAACTATTTTTTGACTTTCTTGGTTGACATAAAACTCATTAATTATTTCAAAACCTAGTATAATTACGGTCGGTGTAGACAAAACTACAGGCAAGAAAATCCATTGCTGGGATGGAATTGAATTATACTTCAAGGTCAGATGCCTTGATCTCAAATATGGATTTCACTGCAACCTCTGGAGTTCCATAGGAACTTTGGAATTATTCCTACCAAGTCCTCCTGGTTTCCTCACACAGAATTGGCATCTCTAAATTGTCCATAGTGTGTGATTGTGTGTGTGCCCTGTGATGGACTGGCATCCCATCAAGGGTGCACCCCAGCCTGGTGCCTTGTTCTGAAAGTGAACGGTTGCAGGGCTTTCGTTACCTAGTACTGGATAAGCAGTTAGAAAATGGATGGTAAAAGCCAAAGATTAAATATACCGAACACTGTGTTATTAAAAGCAGAGAGTCTGTATCAGAAATCAGAAACTAGTGTTCTGAGGGTCTAATTTGTGAGCTGATGTATACCCATGTGACTGCAAGCCAGAACATATGCTTCCTGGTTACCCTGTTTACCTCTCGAATCAAAAAGAGGAAAATAATTTAATCAGATCTTGTCTCTAGTATTCAACCTCTGTAATATCTCTATAAAGAGCTTCAAAAAGTGACCATCAGACCATTAAGCTCAGGTCATGCCTATTACTCTTTATTTCTGAGTTTGGGCTGTCTGACCTTGAGTCCATATGAATTTACGTAGCACCGCATTGTGGCCATTCTGTGGTCATGAGGTGAATTGCTGTGATCCTGAGGTGTCCGTGTATTAATATCAAATTACTTTGTAGGTGCGTCAGAGTTTGTCAGTCTAAAATAATCTGGTCAGAGACAGACTGTACAAGTTCAGGTTGGTCCTGGAGGTTGCAAGGTATTAACGGTGTCTTCCCTAACTGTTTTTCGTTACTATCTAAACATTAGTGTGTAGATTTCTGACAATTTGAACATCACTGTAAGCTTGATTTGAATACGCAGCTGTTGCAGGAAATGATTGGTGCTGCTTGAAATTGCTTGCAAGCTCTTACCTAGAACATTTAGCAAATGCGCTTTCCTAGTTGGAACAGATATTTTGAGAGAGTCCAGACTAAAAAGAGCAATACTGAATTTATAATTGAAAATCGACTGGAGTTGAACTTCACTGTCAGAAAGTGAAGAACGAATGAAAGTACTCGGTATTCCTCAGGTCTTAGCACTCACAGCAGAGGTGTGATTCCTGCCAAATAACACAGATCATGCCTCTTTGCACCAGATGACTGTCTGAATACATTTGTGTCACTGTACCCCGCCATCCAACTATCACTATGAAATCATGCGGGCCGACAGCCTCAGTGTGCTGTGGAAACAAGTGGAATGTCACTTCTTATTTCTCGAAGTCACATTTATTTTTAAACAAACTTACGAGCACAGTGATAATGAAGAGAAAAGTTTTGCGGCTGGCAAATAGGCCTACAAAGGGGCGCAGGAACCAGGGGGATGGGCCCTCCTCCAATGTTTAATTTGGCTTCATTCATCATTCAAATAAACTGATCTTAGTATTTATATCAATATCAAACTGTCTCATGTGCAGAGAAAAAGTGAAAGTCACAGGGTGTGGTTTAAATTACATGGCAAACTGTGGGAGTTTTACTTACACAATAATATTCTGAGTGCAGAACAAAAAATGATTGGTTCAGAGAGATAACCAGTAAGATTTTAGAGGAGGCGGGACCAATACATCTGATTGTTTGGCTCCTACCTCATCTACAATCTGATTGGTTATCTCTCTGAACCAATTATTTTTCGTTCTGCCCTCAGAATATTATTGTGTAAGTAAAATTTCCATGAGCACATTTTCATGCTTATTCCTGTTAGAAATTGTCCTTTTGGTACTGATAATATGGGCAAGGAGAGGCTTTCATATGTAAGCACAGAGTGTGAATTAGTTAAGATAAGGTGACAGAGTTCAGTAGCTTCAGGTGACGCCTGTCACTGCTAAGAGCCCTAGGACTGCACTGTTGATAATATCATATAATTAAGAGCCAAGAGAGCTTGCAGTGCACAGACTAACCGTCTAGGAGCTGCTGGAGAATGGTTTCCATGCCAACTAGCCTGCCTGGCACCCAAGAGTCCGCAGTTAGAGAGCTCTGATGGCCGACTGTCTGCCCTTTTGTTTCTTGTTAATTGGTTACGTGCGACTTGGGCGCACCACACCTGTATTTACTGTAAAATGAACCGTATGCTTTTGACTGCTTCCCTATGGGAAAAAAAAAATCAGATTTATACAGTATATTTGTATAGTTTTGTTAAAAAAAAAAAAAGAGACGCTACTAGTTACTGGATATCGCCTTACTCTCATGCAAATTTTATACCAACGTTCGCATTTAATGTTCCTCGTTTGATGTGTCTCCTATGAGCTCTGGGATGTGTTATTATATAAACAATCTCTTTTAATTAGGATGCACCGGCTGAGCCTTTTCATCGCCCCAGACACAGGTGCCCATTCTCACGTGTGACCCTGACGAGTGCGAGACCCGTCCAGCAGCTCCATAATTACAAATGCACTATTCATTTTCCTCCAGCAAGATGGTCCTATAACACACTGGCCTTTCTAAAGCTACACTTTACGTCATTGCCGTGATTGTCTGACATCCTTTCCTGCACCGTGAGATATATGAAAGGCTTGTTTTTTTCCCAGGTGATGAGTCAGGTCCAGTGTCTTAATAATAAGTCACCAAAAGCACATACTGCATCTGTTTGAAGAATTTGCGCTAATTTAATAATTCACCAAGGGAATAGAGTATAATGCTTGAAGCAAAGAGGGTGCTGTACTTCCAGATCCTGTTTCATGCTTAGATGATCACTGCTTTCCACTGAAGAATTAAGTGGGAAATTGCAGACAGTGAGTTAGCACACCTGCTTATTGTATTGCCTTTTCTAGTTGACATTGGTCCGCCGATACATTTCTGTGTTATAGATAATTAGACACTTATGAGAAGAAGTTAATGTTCCATCGCTCTTGCCAAGGTACCCTGCAGTATAGATCACACTGGAGGCAGGAGGCTGTAAATTCAAGCCCCATTTATAGTCCTGTGTAGAGTCTAGCCGTCAGTACAGTTTAGCTGCGTACCCTGCGCCATAGTATGACCTCCACAGAGATATAATTACAGACATAAGAACTTAAGAAATTTACAAACGAGAGGAGACCATTCGGCCCATCAAGCTCGTTTGGGGAGAACTTAACTAATAGCTCAGAGTTGTTAAAATCTTATCTAGCACTGATTTAAAGGAACCCAGGGTTTTAGCTTGCGCTACACTACCAGGAAGACTATTCCATACTCTAACTACACGCTGTGTAAAGAAGTGCTTCCTCAAATTCATTTAAAAATGTTCTCCCGCTAATTTCCACGAGTTCTAGTATTTAAACTAATATTGAAATAGCCATTTGGCTGAACAGCATCCAGACCTGTTAGAATCTTATATACCTGGATCATGTCCCCCCTTAGTCTCCTTTGCTCGAGGCTAAACAGATTCAGCTCAGTTAACCTCTCCTCATAAGACATTCCTCTAAGACCAGGAACCATTCTCGTAGCCCTACGTTGCACCCTTTCCAAGGCAGCAATGTCCTTCTTAAGGTATGGTGACCAAACCCGCACACAATATTCTAGGTGGGGTCTTACCAAGGAATTATGTATTTGTAGCATCACCTCCCTCGACTTAAACACCACACACCTAAAGATATAACCCAACATCCTATTGGCCTTTCTTATTGCTTCCTGGAAGCATCAACATACACACCGAGGTCTTTCTCATAATCAGCTACCTTTATTTCAGAGGAACCCATAAAAAATCTGTACTTTGTATTTCTGCTCCCTGCATGGATTACCTTACATTTATCTATGTAAAATTTCATCTGCCAGGTATAAGTCCAGTCGCTAATTAAATCCACATCCCATTGTAGCCTCTCTGCTGCTAGATCAGTATCTGCTACGCCACCCACCTTGGTGTCGTCTTCAAATTTAACCAGTTTACTGTATGTTTTGATGTCAATATCATTAATGTAAATTAGGAACAATAGTGGTCCTAAAATTGAACCCTGCGGTACCCCACTATGAATGCAGGCCCACTGTGACATTGTGCCTCTAATAACTACTCGCTGTTTACTGTCAGTTAACCAGTTTTCGATCCAAGCTGCTACAGTTCCTAAAATCCCTGCAGCTTTGAGCTTAAGCAAGAGCCGTTTGTGGGGGACAACATCAAAGGTCTTCTGGAAATCTAAGTAGATCACATCGTAAGCCTTTTTCTGATGAATTTCTCTTGTAGCTTCCTCAAATAACTCAAGTAAATTAGTTGAACAGGATCTTCCTCTCCTAAATCCATGTTGGCTATCCCTCAGAATGTTATTTGCATCCAGGTAATCTACCATTTTCACTTGGATTATAGCTTCCATTATTTTTCCAGTAATGCTAGTTAAACTGACTGACCTATAGTTTGCTGGATTACTTCTATCCCCTTGTTTGAATATGGGTGTTATATTAGTACGTTTCCAATCAGAAGGTACCACACCCACAGATAATGATTTCTGGAATATTAAAGTTAAAGGTTGGCTAATAATATCCCTCATCTCTTTTAAAACTATAGGTAAGATGCCACCAGGGCCCTGTGATTTATCTGTCTTCAGCTCAGCTAGGCTTTGTACCTCATAAGCCTCAGTTATACCTATATTGGTGAAAGACAACGCTGTATTCATACTAAATGGTGGCAAAACATCGGGCTACAGCATAGGGTAAGGCAAGGGTACGCTGCTGTGTGGCTACCAATGGAAAAAAGTATAAATCGGATTTTAGACGTCAAGTGGCATGTTACTGCACCCATAACGGTGTTATGTTTTTGATTGCTGTAAGGAGAAAAACTATTTGAAATGATAAACAGCATTGTGGAAAAAAGAAAACCAATTTACTAGGTGGGTAAAGGTGTTTCTACATATATGGTAATGATGATTGGATCGACACCCCTTTCCACACAAAGTGCCTAGTGAAAATGCAAATGAGAGTTTGCGTCACTGTATTTGGTCCTCAGGCAACTGCCTTATAACTTCATTATATTATATTGTAATGTTTTCTGGTTTCTTCGAAATATCACACCTTATTTTCAATACGTATGCATGTATTTGTTTGTTTGTTGGTGTATGCAAGCAGCTCCCTAAACTACGACTGTTTTTGTATTGCATTTGTTTTGGTCTCACGCTCCTGATTCCCCAAACACCCATGTGCTGATGGGGTCAGTAAGTGTTGCAGATCAGTGTATTGTCTGCAGCAGACACGTTTTGATGGTTATGCTCTGATGGTTGCTGAGTGTCAGCCAGCCTAATGTGCCGTGCACACTGTGGGCTGACTGCATCACCCGTCTCACTCCCTCTTTTCATTTCACTGAATTTCCGGTCATTCTCTTCACTTCCATGACGCCTTTCTTTGTTTACATCTGTATCAGCCACACGTGCTGTTGGGGGCAGCTCCACAGGGGGGGCAGAGTTGGTCTGGCCCACCAACCTAAGAGGGAAAGAAAATTATTTTTTTATTATTATTATTTTACTCTTAATGAACTTGTTCTTTCTTGTGCACATAAGCTTATATTAAAATAAAATATTCTCAGACTCCGTACCTATCTACCAATCAGATTTCATGAGAATCACCCAATCAGTGCAGAGACCTGTGAAAGTTGACGTTTTTATGTAACCTATATTCTAAACAACTTTGGGTTTATTTTTCTGTAAAGTCAGTTACAAATATTGGCATCTGCGGGTTGCAGTTTTCTGGGCTCGTTTCTAAAGTGTAGTTGCTTATTTGAAATTGCTCCCTATCGCCTGTCTCACTCCACTGTTCCTGTCTAACAAAGTGAAACCGCCGAGCTTGTCCCGTTTCAGATTTCCGTTTCTTCCACCCCTCTGCTTCCCCAAACAGATCAAAACAAATCAATCGATCGCCTGATTGATGGAGTATCTTTAGCTAGTTCACTAACAATGATAGGGACTAAATGGGTGAAATATGGGAAAGAGTGGCAGAGAGTTGCAGAGACCTGGATCCGGGCCTGCATGCTGTAACTAAAAGAAAGCTGAGCGTGTTATATCTGCTGGCCTGGATTAACCGTATGGGCATTTGGGCACATGCCCAGGGGCACCACATCCTCGAGGGCATCAACCAGAGCAACTCCCCACAAGTCCCTCCAATCCCATTCACATGTTTTATTTAGTATGATTGTACATTGTTCTTTTCACATGGCACTCATTGAAAGGCCTAGGTAACATTTTCCCTGTGTTAGATGCATTTCTGAATTTCTTGACCCACCAACCAGCTCAGTCTCTTTCTGACGTGACGCCACGTGTGCTGTTGCTGAGGGGCACTCTTAATCTGGCCCTGTGTAGCTGGTATGCTGTAAGAGCAGAACCAATAAGCGTTTTGTTAAAAGATCATTGAGTGGGATAATCAATAACCAAACAGCCGTGATCATCAGCACAGCAGATGTTTAATTGGGTGGAAGACCGACGCCAAGCCGCGCACACAGCTGCTGTTCCTCTGGAGGCTGATCTGATTACCACACTGACTGTTTTTATTATAGCGGCAATACAGGAACTGTAAACAACCACAAAATGCACACAATAATAATGATGTCAGTGCTGTTCATGTAATTATTTTGTAACCTGAGATTGGCACTGCCACGAATGGCAATTAAAAAGCTACTGCCAACTCACTAATAAGCACCAGTACATACTCTCTCTCTCTCTCTCACACACATACACAAACACACACGCACACACACACACATATACACACAGGTTTGTAATTATATCTTTGTGGGGACTCTCCATTCATTTATATGGGGAAAACTCTTAACCCCTACCCAGCCCTAACCTTCAGCATGCATTTAATATAAACCTTTAATGTATGTTTTGTATATGGGCACTATATTGTCATCTTCCACGACATCAAAATGCAGTTTCCAATATGAGATACATTCCGGCCGAGCTAACAAGCTAACCCTTCTTTTTAATGTTGCTGTGGATGGATGGTGCTTCCCTGAAAGTCCCACTAGTTAACGATGCCTTAGCATCTTTGATTTGCAATAAAATGGGCCGTTGGGCCTGCAGATTAGGAAAAATGACCCTAATGTTATTGAATTCATAGGTAACAGGCTAAATGGGTTAATATTGTGTTTACACTGTTTTACCTCTACTGTCAGTCAGGAACATGGTCAAAGGCATGTTCTGTGTGTAAACAAGGCTTTGAATGTATAACGATTACATAATACAGAAGGTGGGCACCTCACTCACAGGACAGAAGCATCAGCTCAGCGTTACTGATATAATCCTTTATCATAATGACTGTTTATCACTGTTTTTCCGTTGTCATTAACTGTTCAATCCCCAAGCACTTATCAGAGAAATATTTTGACCCTATGTTCAACAGTTTGAAACCATTTGTTGTTCATGCAACTCTGGGCTTCACCTTGGGCAAACCAACAGGACTGTTATTATGTCACTGCTTTTAACCAAACAGCCCAGGTGAAGGTCTCTGCTTGAGTTTGGGGCCTGAACTCATGGGGTATACCGCAGGAAGTTTCTCGCTATCGAAAAGATCAGGGATCAGTGAAGTCTACATGGGGCTTGGGGATTGGCATCACAGCTAAGATACTTTGGGCTATAGCCCCGAGTGATTGGACCTAATGACCCACGCTATGCTGTATACTACGTCATAAATAGTTAAGCAAACACAGTTGGAAAAACCCCAAGAATTCGGCCTTTCAAGCATAACGAGAAGGTATGATAATGGAAGAACAAACATATTAGATTGGCTGGATATTAAGATGGGAATGTAGTAGTTTTCATTATCCTGTTAAACACTATACCTAATACAAATCTTTTTGGTAAATTTTTTTCTCAGACTGCGAAAGCCATTTTGCTAAGGAAATTCAGTAGTAAACATGAAAGGATTATCCATCCATTGATGCTCCTTCTAACCACTTATTCTGGTCAGCATGGCCCTACCTACCGGACACCAAGGTCAAGTCCTCAGTATTTTTTTCTGCAACTCCGAGAACCAGTTTCCATTACAGGGCTCATGTAGGAAGGAGTAACACTTCTGACCTGGGTATTTAAAAATTCATGTCTACAGCCCAGCTAGTCAGTTTCATAGGGACAAAGATCATAGTTTAACTGGTTTAAGGACATAAAAAACTATAATAATTAATGTGCATTAGCTCAGAAGATGACATAAGTAGGACGCCACAACTTGATTCTGCTCTCCATTAAAGCAATTTTGGTTTAATTGAGTTCTGTAAAGAATCCTTTTTCTATGCAAACTGGTCAGATCCTGAAAGGAAGTGTACATGACAATTTATAACTGTTTTAAACATTAAAACTTGACATGCAGTATCTGAAAGCTTCTGGACAGTGTCTGGACTGCTACTTTATTCCATTAGTTTCTCTTTGTGTTGTCACGGTGGTGTAGCCCCCACTAATGCATGAAATATGCAGCTGCGCTGGTCTGATAGGGAGATGTGGGTCCGAAAATTAGCATTTACCCTGTGACAGCAGTGGAGCTGTGCTTCCCGTCACTTCTGGCAGTGTTTAAAAACAACCTGAGAGTTATATTCCTGCTTTCCAACATTTCTGAAGAATCACTCCCATGAATGGTTAGAAAAAATAGCCAGCAACAGACGGAAACGCTCAAAACCAGCGCCGTTAAGCGATACTCTTGTGGGAGTAGCGAGAGAGAACACGCCTCCATACCACCCCAGCTTTACAACCCACTAGATTAAATGAGTAAACAGTCTAACGGAGCACGCCAGACCAAGCTGGGGCTGGGTGATACCCCATCATTTCCCTTTAGTCTGCAGACTCCTCCTTGTTAAGACAGAGCTTTGTACCAACACATATCATGAGGCATCAACAGGAATTTAGGTAAACACCATGTCACAGGAAACATTTCTACCCTTACAATGCAGGGGGTGGGAATGCCCCAGCTGGAGTGAAAAATTCATCTATCCATCCATCCATTTGTGTACTTGTGCAGTACAAGGTTTTTTTTTTGGGAGGGGGGGTGGTTCAGAAGGGAATACTGGGTAGGGGGACGCCCTAGATGGAATGCCAGTCCATCACAGTCAATGTGCATCTGTCTCAATTAGGTGCACACTGGCCATTGGGAAGTTCAGAAGTATACCCGGTCTACACAATGTAATGTCATGCACATAGGAATCTACGCAAGCAGGACTGATGAAAAGCTCTGTGAATTTCTCTGCATTCTGTCTCCAGTCCCAGCCAGGTAGTAACGTCCCTAACTGTAGGACATTAGGGCTGAAAAAGTACTGTGTAACATTTCCAGCGCATGACAGGAGATGTATTTGACAGTCGCCTGCCTTAATTGTCAAGGTTCCAGAGTCCTGGGCCGAATCAAGGACTGAATTTTAAAGGTTTTGGGTGTTCTCCAGGAAATGCTGTGATCACGCACTATCGGATATAGAAGGGCAGACATACTGGCCATATGGTCAACTCTCATCACAAGTTGTACCAATGAGAATGCATGCCCTCATTGTTCCCCAATACTGTCTCATTTTAGCAGTTGTATGAAATCAAGTCTGTTTCCTCTTTATTCACAAAAGTGACTAGTTGCAAAGACTCATTTGTGCTGAGTTAGCTTGCGGGATTCATTTTCAGTACATTTCACTTAAATATTTCAGTAGCACTTAAAGCACCTCCATAATGCATTATAATTCATTCATAAAGTATTATAAACATGGCTATAACTATTTATAAAAAGGCATAACACATTATGGGCGTGTTTATTATACAGTAGAAATGCTCTATGAAGCTCTTATATATGTATATATATATATGGCATATAGATACCTTCATAATGCATTATAATGGCTTATACCACTGGTTCTCAAAGTCAGTCCTCGGGCCCCAGTGCCCTGCTTGTTTTCCTGCTATCCCTGCCCCACACACAAGTCCCAGCTGTCTTTCAACTTCTGATTGACTGAACGCACCTGATCCAGGTAATCAGCAGTGTGTAGGGCAGTGATAGCTGGAATACAAGCAGGGCACTGGAATACAAACTGGAGTTTGAGAACCACTGGCTTATACTGACTATGATAGTTAGTTATGCAAGTTAATGATGATGCATTATGAAGGTGCACCATAGATGAGTGCTTCATAGAACATTTATACTGCATAATAAACATGGCCATAAGTGTTACGCCTTTTTCTAAACACTTATAAAAATAGTTATAAAATTAAAAATAGTTATAGCTATGTTCATAATACTTTATGAATGCATTATTGTGCATTATGAATATATCTATAATTTATTATGATGACTGCTATAAGTATGTCTGATAGAAATCTGGTTATTAAGAGAAATTTCAATTTGCAATGTAAAGTTTCTTACTTAAAATACATCTTGCATGTGTTACCTTCTTTAACTGCTTTGAGAGTAACGCTGACTATAATGTTTAAAGTCCTTCGGTTAGTTACAAAAGGCATGAGTGCATCCTGCCAGTGTGCATAGACTTAGAATATGTCTATTTCTGTAACCTTCCATAAGATGTTCTCAGAACAACTGGCAGTGGCGGAGCTCCAGTACACAGAAATAAAAATGACTTTTCTAAAAGGCTGTTTCTTTTATAGATGATCATCGCAAAAGTGAAAAAGTGAATGCATATACGTTTACATATAAAATTATATTCACCGTTTTCAGACCTCTCAGCATGTGTGTAAAATAAAGATTCATTAAAAATGCAGAATGTAGTTTGTATCCAAAGCATGTAGGTGTCTCACTGGTAGGTACAACTCCAGTGGCGGATCATGGCCCAAAATAACCACATAGAGATATGCGACTATTGTTTCATGCGCAAGTGTATCTCTACATATGCTGTCAAATGGCAGTTCCAGGGCAGCAATGTTACACTCACTTTGTCCTGACCACATGATTTCATTTTTGTTTATTTGCCCTCCTACTTACATACTACAGCTCCAGTTAATTATGATACAGCCTTCAGGAGAATGAAAACCTCTGGTTTTGCCCTAAGAGGAATGACCCTCTTGTTCGTCTCCCTTCTCCTCTTTCCAGAAGGCCAGATATAAATAGTGCAGTGCACTGGGAAGGCAGGTTGCCTGAGTGACACACCAGGAGATTGCGTGGGGGGGGGGGGGGGGGGCGAGGGGGGGGGAGACACTTCAGCGCTACCCAGGCTGCACTTCTCATCGTTTGAGGGATATTGATTACCTCCTTCCAGCGGTCCGTGAACATTGGCCCCGCCGATGCCTCCACCTCCTTGGGCTCTCTTCTCTGCTGCCTACTTGAGCTGTTATCTAAAACTGAAGAAGGAGGGAAAACAGATTGAAAAACACATTGGAACTAGTTCTAGTGCCAGACGTGAACACTGGCAATGAGAGTCTGACAAACTGCAACCTACTTTGCACATAAGTTACATTTCATGTAATGTTGAAACTTATCCAGTCTTTTCTATCCAGGTCCATCCATTCAACTTCTATAACTGCTTGTCTTATTCAGGGTCATGTGGAGTCTGGAACCTAACTCAGAGGCAGGGAACAGCCCAGGGTGGGGGGCCATCCCATATACCATTCACACACACACACACACACACACACACACAGACCTTTGGGTAATTTGGTGACTCCAACTTACTGTGGGGGGGGGGGGGACCCCACAATGACACGGGAAGCAACAAACAGAGCAGAGACCCAACCCCAGTCCATAGCGTTAAGCACTGCACCACCACCCCTCCCATTTTAACATTAGTGTTGAGAATTTCCTCATTTTGCTGCACTTCTACCATTAAAGGCAAGGTAGTACCTTCAGCTGAGCTTAGTCCCATCTTGTGATAGAAAGGCATTATTCCCTGGTTGTTTGTTTCAGTTCAAATTAATGGAAAAGCACAGACATAAAAGTCAGGCCAAGGTGAGCAAACATTAACATTGACTTGGTGCTTCTCTGAAAACATCTATTGGGTAACACAAGGTGAGCCTTTAATAATGAGGAAAACAGTGATCTAAGCGCAACTGTAAACCTGAGATCGATGCAAGCAATTTCTAATACGTCTGTCACCAGCGCGTCACTGTTAAAGGTTGAAAAGTTCACGTGGTGAAAATTCACCACAAAATTCAGTGCTGAATGTTTTCTAAGATTATTTCCTGCCTTGTGCCCATTTCTTCCGGGAAGAGCTGAGGAGCCCCTACAAATGACAAGTATAGAAATGGATTAATGGATTGAAGGATGGATTTCTTCTAAGAGTTCATTTCTACCCATTCTTTGTTCTGGGCACCTCATGGACTGTGTATTCAGTTATACTTTACATTAACTGCACATTCATAATGCTTTTGAAATGCATTCATAGAGCATTAATATCACCTTCATATTGCATTCATGGAACATTCATAAGTAACATGTAACTATACCTTAACAGATTTATCATAGATGAAATTAATGACAAACCTTATATGATTATGCGATTATAATGTTTCTTATGAAGGTTCTATGAATGCATTATGAATGGATTATGAAGGTGAACTGAATGTTCTATGAATGCATTATAAAGGCATTATGAAGGTGCAGTTAATGTAAAGCCTTACCATTTATTCTTTCATTCAGTTGTTTTCCCATCTCCATCACTATAATCGTCAGAAGTTCCAAACAAAAATTTCTGGAATATGACCATGCAGTCCCTTCTGCTGCAGTCTTATGTGTACATATATATTTCTCTCTTCTGGTTGGGTCCAGCTTTTGTAAACAAGAGCAACAATACAATGAAGAAAGCAATGGCACGTATGTACTAGGTATATAGCCAGTGTTTAACTGTTTTTATTTGATTCCAACTTTTTATTTATTTTTCTATCATTTGTGGCCTGATTTGAATTTCAGATCTAATCAGGTGGTTGTGTTCCAACAAAAATCAAGAGCTAATCGGTGTTATTTCATTTGAAAACACAATTGTGGCTTTATTTCGTTACGCCTAAGGGACTTTATAGAGAATGGTGAAAATGCCAGATTTTTTAACAAAGGGAACAAGAAACATGAACAATGAGAAAATCAATATAAGGACAAGAAAACCACTGACTCCTCTATCTGATAACAGTTAGGTATCACACTAGTGATCAAAATTGTGGAAACACCTGACATTTTTGGCATTACTCTTTAAAAATTACTACTTGAATATTGGCAGAAATGTTTATGAACAATCAAAGAATGTTTACAAATATCATCCATCCATCCATCCATCCATTTTCCAAACCGCTTTTCCTTCAGGGTCACGGCGGGTCCGGAGCCTATCCTGGAAGCTATGGGCACGAGGCAGGGAACAACCCAGGATGGGGGGCCAGCCCATCGCAGGGCACACTCACACACCATTCACTCACACATGCACTCCTACAGGCAACTTAGTAACTCCAATTAACCTCAGCATGTCTCTGGACTGTGGGGGGAAACCAGAGTATCCGGAGGAAACCCCACAACGACATGGGGAGAACATGCAAACTCCACTCCACTCAGAGACTCAAACCCGGGTCCCAGAGGTGTGAAGCGACAGCGCTAACCACTGCACCACCATGTCGCCCCCAAATATCATACACTGGATGATTAAACAAGTAACTCGAATAAAGTTCTGCAATTTCTAAAAATTGGAAGTGTTTCCATACTTCAGGCCACTGGTGTACATAAAATCAGATTAAGTGCTACATATCTCACAAAAGGACCATCTTAATCTCATATGACATTATGGCTTATTTGATAAATGTTCTGCTGCATGCTACATATGGAGCAGCCCAATGAAGTGAATGCACACGTCTGGTTTTATTCAAAGTCATAAACAAAGTAAGTATGAAGCTTTTGTTTGACCATCTTTCTTCCACATCACATTATTCTCTTCCAGTGCTTCCACAACCAAATTTGTAAATATAAAGGCGTACATGTCCCCGTTAGCATGTCTGTCTCATAACTGCTCACTGATAATGCTGCTTGTGGCCCGAGGAGAGCTTTACTGTCTCATAGCAGCATTCAGAAAAGCTCATTACCCTCTAAATTGCTTTTAACTAACAATATGGAAAGTAACTTTGGTATCACAAACAGCCTTCCCCAGAAAGCCATGCAAGACTTTCTAGAACCTCCAGACACCATTGAGAGTGAGGAGAATTTTTCAGCTGTCAGCTGGTCACGATCACCCATTCTGTGTCAATAGTAAGTAGAAATAGCACTTACCCAGAATGCTTTGCCGCAGTTAAAGATATATTTGGTTTCACTGTAGTACTACTCATCTATAACCAGTTTAATAGAGTTATTGGAGTAAAAGTATTCACATGGGTACCTTTTGGAGCTAAAAGCAGCCATGCTTTTCATTCTCCTGATTTGGGTTTTGTAATGACCTGTAAATGTACTGATACTTGAGGTTTGTTGGTATTTGAGACTTATCTTGTCTCTACAGGGTCACGTTTCTCCTGAAAGTATGGAGCTTATGGACCTGGTGCTCTCCTAAGATAAGCATATGTGTGAAGGTTTGTCATTAACCGTGCTGGGTGATTGCTAAATAGTTTTGAACTTTGAAGGGTCCCACATGTAATAGGGTTGGGTTAAGTTTGTGTATTTCTCCTTTGTTGTTATAGCCATTATCTTCTCTGTAAGCTTCACAAGCAGGACATTTTCCTGAAGGTGACAGACATTTATTTGTGACTTTGTGAAATCTGAGTGGTTTGATATTTGCTTGACTTTGTCAGGCTCTGAGGGTTTATGCTCTGCGCCTGTGGTCAGATGGGCATTGGTTCAAACCCCGTGGCTGGCAGGGTGATGTCACTGTTAGGTCTTTGACCAAGGCCCTCAGTCCCAATTTTGTCTGGCCATGCGCTCTGGTCCTTACTTCTATATAACTTTTGACAAAAGCATTTGCTTGATAGATGTATTAATTTGGCATACGGTGTCAAAAAAGAACTGTGGTCAGTACGGAACTAGATATTAATCTGTCAGATTTTACAACTCGACGAATCGTATTTGCATGTGTTGTCTTGCAGCTTGTAAATACATAAATCATTATGTTCAAGGTTCACATGCAAGCATGACCCTAATCTCTCTCGTGTTGGGAAACGATGATAATACTGTTTTGAAAAAAATAATGAAAAAAGAGAAGACATGACATAATGAGTGATGGGCTGTTGATAAATGCAGAAGATTCTCCTGGGAAAGAGCCACAGTCAGAAAGAGAGAGAGAGAGAGAGAGAGAGAGAGAGAGAGAGAGAGAGAGAGAGAGAGAGCAAATGAACAGAAAACTGGTGGCAGATGTTATCATCTGTTTTGTAGAGGGAAAGAAAAGGAAAAAGAAGACAGAATGATTTTTCAATCTTAATTAAAAGATTATTTGATATATCTTCTCCAGTCAAGTCCAACAACAAGGGAGCTAAACTGAACAGCTGAATTTGATTGTTTGACATTTTCTGGTGTGCATGATTTGTGTCATATATAGAGTGGGAAAAATAAAGTAAATAAAGTTCTTGATCCATCAGCGATTCTTGGAGAGACACTTCTGTTATTTTTCATTATAACCTTGTCCATTCATCCATCCATCCATCCATCTTGCTGCTTATCTGGGTCAGGGTTCCGAAGACAATTTTTCCCTCTTCATAAAATCAGAAATAATGTACTGAAAATGTACTGTTAAGTAATATGTAAGTTTAAAACCAATTACACTACAAGTTACTGTATAAACAACACTCTTTCTATCCTAACACTGTTATGTGTGTTACACTTAGTATGTCTTGGGTTTGCAATCCACTGTTGATTAACAAGTTGAATGCTTGAAAACTGACTGGAATATTTAAATAATTTAAAATGCTGCAAACACCTCCTTGTTCAGACATGTCAAAAGTTAACGGTTCTAATATGTGAGAGGAAATTAAAACCGACGGATTTCATTGCTATCAGTATTAGACTAGTATACAAATGGACAAACAATTGCCCGTTAACAATAAAAAAGAATTTGGAACAGTACATCTTGAGGAACAATATATTGTTAGCGATGTCTGTTTGGGGGCTCTGAGTAACGTGGTTCACAAAAAACACGGCAGGAATCGGTCTCCTTGATGGCTCCTTGTCTCTTTAAGAGGAATTCATCCAGCGTTCTTTTCAGACCCCAAAAAGCCTCCCCCAACTACCTGCTTTTGAACGTTGACGCTTTGACTGTCGGGAAGTCCCGTTCCTTTCTATTACATCTATGCCAGCAGGCGGTAAACTGATCCCGGATACACGCTTTTGCAAGATTATAATTTGCCTGACAAAGGTAAGTTATTCACAAGGGTTTCCTGTGATAGTGCTGGCTTTTGTTGAGTATTTTCTTATATTCTTGCTTGATAATGTTCAGTATTGAATTGGACCAATGAAATTGGGTATTAAATTTAATTTTATATCATTTAAGATACATACCTATTTCAAAATACAAACTGACCCATTGTCTTTAGACTTAAAATAACTGCTTTTCGCCTATTATCTTTGTGAACGAAGATGCATAAACTAGAAAATGTTTTCCTGCATTATGTGGTGCTATTCAAACATTATGACACATGGTACTTCTTGGACTCCTTAAATGTTTGGCTATAATGTCACGTATTTATTAAATACGCGTGTATATGCTTAATAATGTATATATTCTCAGATATAAATACAGTGAAACAGTTTAACGTCTTTGTTGTTTACATCGCTCAGTCCTTATCTATAAAGACTTTGGCAAATTCTCTAATCATCCAATGATTACCAAAAACATAACATTTAACATAAAACTGAAAATGTTTTCACACGCAAGCATTATACTACATGCGGAGTGTTTATTTTGTGTGGCTACCGGCTCGGCAGTTACAGATCTGATTTTTCCTGAACGTTTCATTCGTGCATTTAATTACTTTTCTTCAAGGGATTTTTCATATGTGTGTAGCTCTTCAAATTGTCCCACGTTGTTCAAAATCATTCTGATACACATATTTTGTATAATTATTTTGAAAGATTTTTTTTTAACTGATCAGTTTTTTTTTAAATAAAAAACTATAATTTCACCGCAGATTAATTTAAATGACGCTTCATTTGATTCACTTAAAAGAAATTTGATTGGTAAATGAAATCATTTTTATCGTTTATATCGTTTTTTCCTGACCCTTCGATTTCACACCGTTTATTATCTGGCTAGTTGCTTGGCTCAGTTACACTAATGACGTTTTATTATTTAGTCCTGGTTTCACCTTCTTTAGGCAATTTTTAAACAAGAAAAAAGTGAAGTGCCTGCGATTTAATGCTGTAAAAGTTAAACATTTCAAATGCGTGCCTGTTACATTTCAATGGCAATGTTGGGGGATTGTAATTCCAGGTAGATGGCGTACAAATTGAGCTTAAGTGAAACTGACATGAAACAATTACTAATGTACTTGAGTGAGTAGTGTACTGAATACTCAGTAGTATCCTTACCCCTTGCATTAGCCAAGCCAAATCAGAGGTCACAGAAGGCATTCTAAAGCGACCTTTCAGTGACCTTCACCAAAATTCGTTGTACTGGAAAAAAAATGGATTCATGAAATGAACATAACTAGAAAAATGTGAAAAATCGTATATATCGAATATTCCGTAAAAGCCGGTATTTAATGCATCAGATTTCCTCATTCTACAAGATTTTCAGAATCTCGCAAATGGGGTTTAATCCACCATCCATCAGATACTTGGATATTGGTTTTTATTAGGTAAAACAAGCAGTGATAGACACCACAAGCGAATCACCTACACCTCAAATTTAGACAGCAGCTAAAACCGGGGTACGTTCCGAATCCTTTCTGAAATACCCTGTGCCCTTATCCTGCCGTTACACCCCAGCAGGTGTGAAGAGCCCAGGACACCGTACTGAAATTCCTTGTAGGCTATTACCATTGTGTCATTTGTCAGACAGACTCAGGGCCAGTGGACGCTTCATACACCTGAGCGCCAGTGCTGGCAGGTGTCCCAATATTGCGTCACAAAGACCCAAACGCTCAAGGCGCCTTTGAGGAATTCATATCCAAACTAAGAAAATCTTTCACCCTGGGTGCCTTGTGGAGAATGTTGTTATTTCAAGATTGCCTGAAGGTGTTCAGGTCGTTAGTACCTGGCCCGTTCCCCAGGTGCTCGAATGCTGTGCGGCCAATGCATTTGTGTTACATTTGACATTCGGATTTTAGCCATATTACTAGAAAAAGGGGCTCAGTCTGTAATTTAGCAGCTGATAAGGTTAAAGCATACAGGCCTGAAACCAAAAATAAATCTCATTGGGGGGGTCCAGCAATCATCTTGGTAGGTGTTGTCAACCATGGGATGGGGACCCGCCTTGGTAGAGTTTGCTGACTTGGGGGCTTGTAATTTTGCTACCTGGCTATGTGCCTGATTGGCAACAAAAAAATTTGTGGGGGGGGGGGGGGGGGTCAAAGCCCTCGTTTTACTACGTGGCTGCGTCTGTCTGAATGCTGTGAACTTACAGAGCCGTGCACCCCGCAGACTCACACTTGTATTCCTCAGCTTCCCGTCCTGTTTCCATGGCTCTGGCCAGGACACCTTGATTCACAATTACGTGAATTTTGACGGCCCACCCGTCTAACGGCTGCTACTCCATTGCTTTTCAGTGCCTTGTTACTTTCCAGATGCTCACCGCTGCAAGCTGTTTCAGAAATTACAGACAATAATGTACCACAAAACTCAGTGTGGGGTTCCTTTATTAGATTATCTCTTTACCTTTTTATCCACTTGACAGATTCTGTGGCAGACTGCTTATGTGCTTTTTAATCTTAATGCTTATGGGCCAAGAAGATTCATTAGACAAAATTTTGAACTTACATATTCAGTCCTTTTGTTTTCACTCCTTTGACTTAATTGTTTTGGACACAAGAGTCCAGTGTCTCAACCAAAATAAATAAAATGGTCCTGGATTTTCGTTTGCTGTGTTGTAATTTATGATGTGCTATCTGGGAATTGTAGTGTTACTCTGAAATATGTTTGATTTTACAGGTGGTCAGGACCTCCCAGAAGAGCAGCTTATCAACACACCACAGAATCCTGGCTTGGCCTTTCAGTCAAGATCCAGTTTGTTCTCACAGAGACTGAGAGGACATCAATAAAAAGGTGAAGCAGCATAGTCTTAGTCTGAATCCTATAGTAGCTAGATCAAGCTCCAGTAAGTGCTTTACCACCGATCCTAAATGCATTTTAATATATTTTAATTTTCATATATGAATATATTGGCTATTGGGTTGACATACAGGGGTTGGACGATGAAACTGAAACACCTGGCCAATAGTGTTTGAGGTTTCACAACTATAGATGGTGGCCAATCTTCACCGATTGCACATCCCATCAGTAAGAGCAGAGTGTGAAGGTTGAATTAGCAGAGCAATAGCACAGCTGCACATAATATATTGTAATCCACACAACATAGTGGGAGACATATCGGAGTTCAAAAATAACTATTGTTGTTGCATGCCTCGCTGGCACATTTATGACTAGGACAGGAAGTATTTGTGGTGTATCGAGAGCCACGGTGTGCAGGGTAATGTTGTCATACTGCCATGAAGGACAGACCACATCCAACAGGAGTAACTGTGGACGTAAGCAGAAGCCGTCTGACAGGGTCGTCTGGGTATTCGCCCATATTGTATCCGAAAAACAAAACCACAGCTGCCCAACTCACTGCAAAACTAAATGCACACTTCGACTCTTCTGTTTCCACCAAAACTGTCCGTTTGGAGGTCCACAGGGTCAATATTCATGGCTGGGTTGCTATAGCCAAACCTCTGGTGACTCATGTCAATGCCGAACATCAGTTTCGATGGTGCCAGCAGCACAAATCTTGGGCTGTGGACAATATATTGTTCTCTGATGAGTCCACCTTCCCTGTCTTTCCCACATGTGGGAGAGTTACGGCGTGGAGGAGCCCCAAAGAGGCTCACCACCCAGACTGCTGCATAGCCAGAGTGCAGCATGTGGCTGGATCGGTGATGGTTTGGGTTACAATATTGCAGTATCCCCTAGCTTCACTACTTGTTCTAGATGGGTGCATCACTGCTATGGACTACTGAACCATTCAGGAGGATCATGTTCACCCAGTGGTTCAAACATTGTACCCGGAAGGTGGTGCCGTGTGTCAGGATGATAATGCACCAATACACACAGGCTGGTGACAGAAGGGTTTGATGAACATGAAAGTGAAGTTGAATATTTCCCATGACCTGCACAGTCACCAAATCTGAATATTATTGAGCCACTTCGGGATGTTTTGAAGGAGCATCAGGAAACCTTTTTCTCCACCAGTATCGTAGTGACCTGACCACTGTTCTGCAAGAGGAATGGCTCAGAATCCCTTTGGCCGCTGTGCAGGACTTAAATCTGTCATTCAATCTGTCATTCAAGAAATGAATTAATGCTGTACTGATTGCGAAAGGAGGCCCTACACCATACTAATAAATTATTGTGGTCTAAAACAAGGTGTTTCAGTTTCATTGTCCAGCCCCTGTATTTCACCATACGCCTTGCATAATACAGCATGAAAATGCTTTTTCATCAAAAAAGTGAGTTTTTTTAGTTTAAACTTGTATTTTGGTCCATCCATTTATTTACATTTCTGAGGCTCTGGCTACATCGGGGTTAAGCTTCTGCGGATCAGATCAGCAGATGAACATAATGTTTTAGAAGCAACAGCAGCACCAAAAGAGGCTCACTACAGTAGTTAAGCACCCCTGATATGGTTAGTAGCATGGTTAGATTTCCTTTTATATGAGTGGCAAGCATGGAGAACAGTTTTAGGGGTTGGTGGGGGGGATGGTATATGTCTGAATGGTATATGTTTCAATGGTATATGTTTCGATGGTATAAACATCTATATGCATCCCGTGAGAGCTTAAGCCCTGAGCACCCAATCAGCAGCTCCCAGCTCAGGGCCATTATGTGCAGTAGAATGAGGTAATTCAGAGCTACTTCTGAAAGTCATCTACATATAATCCGAAACGTCTCGCAAATTATGCAGTGTGCAGCTTTCATGAGATGGTGAAAATCTGCCCTCCTGGTGGCGGTGCCATCATGTTGTATGTTGAAATTATTACAGGTTTAATGAATATCACTTTATGCCTTAATATCGTAATATCGCATCATCGGCTGACTGAAACAAGTGAAATTAGAATCAGGTGAGATGATTAAAATAGAGTTCTGTTCCCTTGCTCTCAGAAACACTCGTCTGTGCAGACAGTCTGGTAGCGGGGGGGTCAGCCTGCTTTTACCTACTGTAGTAACATTTAGCACAGCAGCTAAACTAAACTGGACCTGTAAACATATTCAACTGCAAATCTGCTGTGTTTCTGTCTAATACATGTACTGAGCGCTGTGTGAATGTCACCGTACATGAGCACCCAAATGATTACTGTCTCAGCAACTTTTCATTTGTGTACGCAGATATATAGTCCGTGATCATTTCTGGAGAATGGTTTTCAGGTTATCCATTACTCATCGTAAATGTTATAAGCATGGAATATGGAATAAATAAAGAGCCACATATCTCTGAGGTTCCACTGAAGGGTACTTCATAAATATTTAGACTTTTACAGCATACAGGGTTCTGTCATAAAAAAAAAGCTAATAGCCACTTGCTAATACTTAGAACAAATGTACCTACCATCCGACCAAAAAAGGCTCGGAAAATTACAGCTGGAATTTATCAACCCGGTTAACGATACTGTCAAGTCTTGAGACAACGGCATTTTTGGCAGTAATTTCCTGTCGTACCGTATGACAAAATATCACAATATTTAAGGAACACTGGCAAACACAAGTTAAATCCATCCATCTTCCAACCGCTTATCGTGAGTAAGGTCTTGGGGTGGTGGAGATGGGGGTGGCTGGAACTGACACAGGCTGAATGTTAAACTGAATTCTTAGAAAAAGAGAGTCGAGCCACTTGTAAAATAATACCAGAATGGTTATGAAATGTTGGAGTCGCCTGCCAGATGTCACACAACCCATGTGTGAAGAAATTATTCTGCATCACATTGCTACCAAAATGCAACTGAAAACTGTGCTGTGTGGCTGTGGGACAACACACAAATGATTATCGTACCTTAAAAAAAACACCTGACATTGCATTCCAGCTGAGTGAAAACAACTGGGCTTAGCTTCACAGTGGTCTTGTTAACGGCATTTAAAATTAGCGCTAATTTCTTGCCACTTCATGCTTTGCCTATTGAAAAGAGAATTTCATGCTTTGCCTAGTCTGATGATTGATGAAAATTATATTTAGATACTTCTTTTGTACGTAACTGTTGTAAATTCAGGTAGACTGGTGTGAGTTATTTATAGGGTAATATCTATGTTCTACATGGGAAATAAATTGCTCTTAGAGCGAAAGCTTAAGCTATTTCTCCTGATTTCTTTTTTAACACAGACGAATAAAAACAGACATCTAAATCCAACACCTGAACTTAGGAACAAGGGACATGACTCCTCCCAGTTAAATACAACAAAGAACAAATCGTCTTTTCTGTATTATTGCTATACAAGTCCGACCCACGGACATCCACCTGTGGTTGGAGCCATGATGAATAACAGCAGCAGAGCCTGGTGGGGTGAGCTGTCCTGGGACCAGTCAGGCCAGTGCCGCACCTCGGTGAGCAGCACGACCTTCCTCATTGTGGCGTACAGCACCGTGATTGCAGTCGGCCTCATCGGCAACACCTGCCTCGTCTTCATCATCTCCCGGCAGAAGGAGATGAGGAACGTCACCAACATCTTCATCGCCAACCTCTCCTGTTCCGACATCCTCATGTGCATCGTCTGCCTGCCAGTCACTGTCATCTACACCCTGATGGACCGATGGATCCTGGGTGAAGCCCTCTGCAAGGTCACGCCTTTCGTCCAGTGCATGTCTGTCACGGTCTCCATCTTCTCCATGGTGCTCATTGCCCTGGAGCGCCACCAGCTCATCATCCACCCTACGGGCTGGAAGCCGGTGGTGGGCCACTCCTACCTAGCAGTGGCCGTCACCTGGATGGTGGCTTGCTTCATGTCATTGCCATTCCTCTCGTTCAACATTCTCACCAATGCCCCCTTCCAGAACCTGAGCCTCCCTTACAATCCGTTCACGGACCATGTAATCTGCATGGAGCTCTGGCCGTCCGAGCGTAACCGGCTGGCCTACACCACGTCGCTGCTGCTCTTCCAGTACTGCCTGCCCCTGTCCCTCATCCTCGTCTGCTACCTACGCATTTTCTTGCGGCTACGCCGGAGGAAGGACATGGTGGAAAGAACGCGGGACCCCCGCCAGAAAAAAGCAAAGGGGGCCAAGAGGGTCAATGTCATGCTAGCCTCCATCGTGGCTGTCTTTGCCCTGTGCTGGTTACCACTCAATGTCTTTAACACGGTGTTCGACTGGCACCACTGGGCGATCCCCTCCTGCCAGCATGACATCATCTTCTCTGCCTGCCATCTGACGGCCATGGCGTCCACCTGCGTCAACCCTGTCATCTACGGCTTCCTCAACAGCAACTTCCAGAAGGAGCTGAAGGCTGCGATTTACCGATGCCGATGTTGGGGGGCGCCGGAGAGCTATGAGAGTTTCCCCCTCTCCACAGTAAGCATGGAGGTCACCAAGGTCTCTTCCTTGAGTGTAAATACCTAGTTACCGAGCCTCTCTGCAAAATCAACAGAGTAAGAGAGAGTGTAAAACAAGCATGAATATTTCATAAGCCATATGGTATCCCACATTTTGTAGTTAATGAAACTGGTACATCTGCTTCTTACGTGTTTAATTGAAGTTAAGAATCAGAACACGACAGAATATTCAACTGAAACTGCCTAAGGAAATTGGCTAATGGTATTTTTCACAATAATGCTTTAATATTGTACCATATGTTACATGCTTTTCCATTTTATTACTGTGTATGTTGTATGTTTACCATGTAAGCCTCTGTTAAAATGTTAGATTGATCATTGTCCTATTTTCTGCTAGTTTGTAAAACACCGAATGTTGAGCTTCTTTGTACTTTATGCAGTGGCACAGGTGAACCAGCAATCTTTATCATTATATCCAAAGAAAGTCATTCCAAATGATGAAAAGTGCTTATGATTATGGATTTCACTTCTCAAGACATTTAAGTTTTTTTTCTTACAAAGCCTCTATGACCTAAATGCTTAAATTCATAAAGACCGAAAAACGCAGGTTCATCCCGTTTTTTTTCCAGTGGCCAAACCTGTTCTTTTTTGTAATAGATGACTGTTTAGTTCAACTGCTGGCTCCATTTGCTGCTCCATTCAGATGCTATTATGCATGATAAAATTCTGTGCTCTACACTCCGTTTTCACAGCATATGCTAGCTGCTCTGTTAACGGGCATTTATCTGAGCTTAAGGTCACTGCAAGTGTGCAGCCGAATTTCAAATATGTAAATCGATTTATCGTTTTTATGAAGATCGGCGTGAAATATTTATACATGTAATAACTAGCTCTTCTGTTTTTTTCCCAATGTATTCCTTTTCATTCTGGTCATGTATATCTTGCTTTCATAGGGATTTTTGCGCTCCCTTCGATTCACCAGTCCTCGAAGGCAATGTATGAGAAGTAACACACTGCGTGTATGTCCCACATGAACACAGTGCAGACCGTTATTTTGCTTGCCATACTGTGTGCTTGTACGTGCGTTCATATTAAAACCAAGTGGATTTTCATTTTGGGTGCTAACCTGAAATCATATTTAAACAACATGTAGTTAATCTTGTTGCCATTTTATGGACAGTGAAGAGCCTGCAACCTCTCATTTCACTTCTGTATGTGAAGGAAAGGCAAAGAATTTCTGTTTGACTCCTCTGCGTACAGCTGCATTTCAACTGAGGGAAAACAAGTGGCATAAATAGCCTATCTGCCTTTCTTCTAGTCTTGCTGCTCTAACCTTGGAATGGCCTATTTTCATCGATCCCGTGTACCATCTATTTGATTACTGGCTGTCAGTTCAGGTCCAACAGGATATGTTGGTTTTTGATAAGCAAACACTGAAATGCTAATATTTTTTGCAGTTTTATTCATATTTAGGACGCTCATGGGAGTTTTACTTACACAAAAATGATCGGCTCAGAGAGATAATCAATCAGATGGTCAAGGAGGTGGGTCTAAGTAACTTGAGGAGGCGGGGCCAAGACATCTGATTGTTTGGTCCTGCCTCGGCCAGTTCTTTGAACCCACCTCCGCTACAATCTGATTGGTCATCTCTCTGGCCCCAATCATTTTTCCTTCAGCCTTCAGAACATTTTTGTGCAACTAAAACTTCCTCGAGCATTTAGGACTGTCATTCATGTTAATGCATAGCTACACAGGGCATGCTTGTCTTTCTTTACTAAATGCATTTTTTTAAAGGTACAGCTTTAAACTTTTAATTGAGGACAGTCTAATACTAGTTACCAATAACTATTATATTCTCCAATCACCCACGTCTTATACAAGTAAAAGGCAGTTATAGTGAAGGTAATGAAAAGGTTTAGATGGAATGATATGTTAACTTCACAAATACAAAATTAGAAGCAATGCAAGACAATTAATACAGACACATTCCTTACATTGTATCATGATGTTATACAATCAACATATTCAGTCTCCTGACAATAATGAAGTAATATTTGGCCTTAATAGTCTCCAGATATTTGGGAATATTCAGGAAGTTATGTATGGAGAAGAATGTGCAAGCACACTGTACTGGGTGGACATTTTATGGTTCCAACTTTTTATGAAGGTTAAACATTTAATAAGGAATATAAATTGAATGAAACATGAATGCAAGTTATTAAAGAACTACTGGTGGTTACTGAAGCCTTATTTTAAATGATTATTTTGGTCAATTGCCCGACATTCCATTGTCTGTATTGTTTTGTCTGTAGATCTTTATTCATCTTATTTATCTCAGAATTTTCAGAACAGGTGTAATATTTGTTGTCACACATATCCACTATTATTAGGATTTTACTTTGTAATATGCATTACAGAGACAAAAAAACACTTTACTTAATTGCAGAATATTTTTACAGGTTTATAATGTTTAGATAAGTGAATATATATGATAATTTTATCTTTTATGTACCGTTATTTTATTAAATAAAAATGTAAATGTCTGCATTTAGAGTTCATTTTCATGCAGCTTTAGCTGAATACGTCACTGTATCAGTCTAACACTGACATTAATCATTGTGTCACAGTGAAATGTAGTTTTTACTGTAAGTAACGGCCCGCAGTGTTTTATAGGAAATATGTACATAATGGTTGGTGAATACATTATAAATTCAATAGCCTGAGTAAGTAACATTTATCCTAATGGGTGTTCTTCTCTAGTAACATCTCCAAAGTATACCGAAAATGTGTGACGTGATTATTTTTTTTTTGGTTGCCAAACCATATGGTTCTAGAATTGCTAGCGGTATATAAATAGAACTTTTGAGATTTATTTTATTTGGAATTTAGATTAATAACCATGACACTGTCGGGAAATATAGTCCAAAATGTTTACTCAGCAGGACTGACAGTGATCATAAAGGGAAGGCTGTAGATTTCTTTTCATTGTTCAGGTTCAAAACCCGGTGCTTCCCTTTAAGAAATGAAATATACCCCTAATGGATCTGTGTGCAGGGGCGGCATGATGATGCAGTGGTTAGCACTGTTGCCTCACACCTCTGGGACCCGGGTTTGAGTCTCCGCCTAGGTCACATGTGTGTGGAGTTTGCCTGTTCTCCCCATGTCGTCGTGGGGTTTCCTCCGGGTACTCCGGCTTCCCCCCACAGTCCAAAAACATGCTGAGTTACTAAATTGCCCATAGGCGTACATATGTGAGTGAATGGTGTGTGAGTGTGCCCTGCAATGGGCTGGCCCCCCATCCTGGGTTGTTCCCTGCCTCGTGCCCATTGCTTCCGGGATAGGCTCCGGACCCCCCTCGACCCAGTAGGATAAGTGGTTTGGAAAATGGATGGATGGATGGATCTGTGTGCAAATGTAACTAAAGTGTGAACTTGCCCTCTTATTTTTACGTGGTTATTATTAGACTAATTATTAGACTAATATTTGGAATGGAATATTTGGATTTCAATTTTTCACAAAAAGGAAGAAAGCAAATTCGATGATTACCTCATTGAAAACAGACCAGAGGACTAAATATCAAAGTTTATAGATTTTTTTCCTCAAAATAATCATTGTATAAGTGCTTCAAAACATTTGTAAAATTCCTGTAAAGCACTGTGTACGCTGGTTTTGCTGACGCTACACAGCATATGGCTGGCTGCTCTCGATTGATTTGTGGTTCCTTGGGCTGTACCTTAATTGTATTGTGTATTTGTCTCAGTGTTCTTCTCCTGTTGCATTACATGGTATAGACGTGTCTCAGACAGACCCTGCAGCCGTCATGCGGACAGGACGTCACATGCCCTCGGTCAATGCGTTTAAGAATGTGCCTGTTGCCTGCAAGCTGCGGTTCCACGGTGGCTAAATTCGCATCGTCACATGTCGGGACGAATAAAAATGTTGTTCGACCATTATTTTATGATGCTACTTCATCGCCAGCTCAACCATACTGGGGCACCTTTTTTCTGATATGAAGAAAAGAATCCAGGTGTCACTAATGAAAAAAAATATATATATACGACACTGTTGACGTTACGTTCCATTTGTTCTTGTTGTTGGTTGATTCATACATGAATTATATGGCAATAAAATATTGTATGTTTATGTTTTATGCATGATTTTGTTTTTAATGTGCTGTAAAGCTGTATTTGAAATGGTTAATAAATGTTGGACTATATTTGCATAACTGCATAATCCAGGGTGTAGACCACCTTTGTGCCCTGTGCTGCCTGGGATCGGCTCCAGCCCTCCCATAGCCCTGACCAGGATTAAAAGATGGATTGAATGACTTTTTTCGCTTATATATAAAAAACAGAGAGCTAAAAAAGCTTCATTAGAGAAGGACGTGCTGATCTGCTGCAGGGCCACATTTGCAAGCGTCTACATTATCTGCAGGGGTCTGCAGATCTCCCATCTTTCTGTGAAGAACCCCAGGACCACCACAGAGCTAGGGCAGAGTAGATGAACTCGAAGCCTTTTCCGATGACCCCAGTTCACCCTTCATAGATGGGAGCTTTTAAAGAACGCCACCTGATGCTTAAAACATCTCCACTGTAATGACACAAACTTTCATTTTAGATTTTTTTTTTCAAAAGCATTATGTCTTGCAGTTAAACTCTAATGTGCTGACAAACAAGAACTCAAAATGCTCCGCTGCCCATGCAATGAACATACAGGAACACCATGGGCACTGAAGGTAAGGCAGCTTCTGACTGTAGCATATCGCCTGCATGTCCTTCCTTGTCATTCACAGCTGTTCCACCAATATTGGTTCCTCCTGCAGCCATTTGATAAGAAAATTGCTTCCACACAGTGCTCCACTCTTTATTCTACCTTCTGACTCTCCCAGATTTGCTCCAGAAAGTTTATTGCTAACTCTATTTTTGCAGTTATTTGTCTTTACAAAGACATTTCACATGCCTGGTTCCTCATCTCCGCAACATTTTTTTCGGTGACTAACCTCATTCTGTACCACTGACCCTTCTTCGCTTTCTGTCTACTGTTGACTTGTTCCATTTTAACATGATTGTCCTTGCACTTCTAGATGTTCTCAAGTGTTCTAAGCATTGTTTGTATAGCTCTCCTTCCGACAACTATTTCTTCTAATATTCTATCATTCTTTTATTGTTTCTGGACAGTCAGTGGAAGTTCATCCTACCAGCACTCAACACTGGTTGCTCACTGACAGCTGTACACTTGTGATGTATTATATACCCTGTTTGTACATCGCTTTGGACAAAACATCTGCCAAGTAAATAAATGTGAACGGAAATGTATTATTTCTCAAATGGAATGTTTCTCAAGGGGACATTTCCCACTACTTAAAACTATTTTGCAAACTTTTGTAGTGGTGCACCAGAAACAGATCTTCAGCATCACACGGGAAAACGTTCCGCTGTAGAATAACAGCACTCCAGCTACAAGTGTGAGAAAAGCCTGTAGGAGTCAGTCGTCACAAGGTTGAAATCCCAGAGTGACTCTGATGACACCTTTCAGAGGAGAAAGCCAGACTAGTTGTCATTTTCATGGAGGAGAAGAGAGGACACCATTAAGGCTATGAAAAAAAGAAAACTACTCGGTAGCAAAATATGGCGAGTTGATATCAAATGTGGTTTTTGGCTATACAGACGCTCCTCTACTTACGAACGAGATACATTCATACAAATGGCCGTTCGTAACTTGAAATGTTCGTAAGTCGTTATTCAACATCATTTTAAGGGTTTACGAAAGTTTAAAGAATGGGACTCTGGGAATACGCACGCTACGCTGCTGCCATTACTTACAGAAGTCGTACCAGGTGGAATTAGCGCGCAGAAAAAAAAATTATGTTGCGGACAGGAAATGGGAGCCCAATGAACACAATTTGGACTTACAGTCCTCTTCGTTCGTGACTGAAAGTTCATAAGTAGAAAAGCGTTTGTATTAACATGGTTGCAGCATTCTAAAAATGCAGATGCAGTAAATGACAGGATGCTTCACTTTCTTTAGCTTTCATAACAAAAAAGAGCGATAGATGGATTAATATAAGGTTAGCTGTCAGGACTGACAGAATTACATTAGACCATGCGTGGGGACCCTGACCCATGGAGAGTCGCTGTGGGTGTGAGTTTTTGGGATGGCCTCTCAATCAGCCAATAACAGTGGGTCCCCAGCACTGGAGTTGAGAACCACTGCTTTGTTATTGGCTGATTGAGAGGTCATCCCAAAAACCCGCGCCCACCCCTGCATTCATTAAACAATTATCCAGAGGTGTTCTAACATGTAACAATTCTTCAACCTAGCAAAACTAGCATTTATTTCAGCTGCAATGGTTTCTCAAGGAAGGACATTGATATATCTTGATTAATGAAAACAAAAACAGGGTTACATTATTGTCAGCAATTAATAATTATTTATTCATGTTTACAATATAATATGATACAATTTCTCTAAATCTCCCTGTGCCTCTGTGGGTCCCATCCAGACCCATTCTGGATTCCTGCTGCTGTCCAAAACATGCTTAAGTGAACTGGTGTCTCCAAGTTGCTCATAGTGTGTGTGTGTGTGTGTGTGTGTGTGAATGTGTGAGTGTGTCCCCTACAACCGACTGGCATGCATTGTGCCGAATCCTTTGAGCCCAGCATTGATTGATAGACATGATACAAGTTTTCATTGTATATATTCAGCATATTAATACATTTGTCTCACTATCATCACCCTTTTTCTAGGCTTTGAGGCTATTTTTCCAGTTTATCGTTCAGACCAAATTCATGCATTATTCATTCGTCCTTTTTGCTTAAAAAAGAGGGAAAAAGATCAGAGACACAGGGTCCTCTTCATTTATTTATGTCACACATCACTTCAGGGCTGTTTCCAGCTCTCTGAAAGGGAGCCGCTGGATTTAGCAGAGTTCATGTATTATCGCAGATGTTCTCCATTGCAGGGTAAGTCCGCATGTATAAAAGGTGCTAGGAGAATTTAAATAGGCCTACTGACAAGTTATCATCAAAGCTATTTCTAACCCATATCGTGTGGGATTATGTAAACTGAATAACAGTTTTGTGGAAAAATGTATAGGTATGTAGAATAATCACTTCGATTTATAGCTAAGGCTTAAGTTTTTCTACATAAAACACAAAATTCCTCCCAAAACGATAACAAAGTTCATGATATTGATACACAAACAAAACAATTCTATGGCCATATATTGCTATATTTTCTTTTTTTCATTTAATGAATGAAAACGTAAATTAAATCGCTCTCCTTCGTACATTGTTTACTAGAACTGATAGTGCACCCAACAGATCTCCTAGGATCACTTATAAGAAACAATTAATGAGAAGAAAGAGTATTTTCACAGAGGACGTGTTCAACTAGTGAGGGATAGTCAACTAGTTTGATCATGGATCTTCCGGATTGATTTAATGCACATGCCAATCATTCAAGCATGGATATCCGGTTTTAAAATACACGTGGTTCACCTTAATATTTTTGTTGTTATTGTTGTATCGTGAAACGCGTAATAACCATTTAATGCTAATACCCAGTTCTTATGGCTTTCAAAGAGCAGCAGTACTAATCGCTTTTGGAGCAGAACTATGCATAAACCGTTTGTATACTTGAAGGTCGAAGCAGAAACATTTTCACAAGAAAGCGATGCAGCAGTTGATCAGACACCGATTCTAGTTTTATTGCGATGGCAAATAATGCAACTTAAAAACAAAGAAAGTAAAAAGGTAGACAAAGAAATGTCTTTTAATGATTACAGAGGAGGAACTTTATTTTTTCTTTACATTATTAACTGTTCTGTTTTGTGAAGTTATTATTTGGTGTTTTTACCTTGCTCATTGGCTGTTGAACTTTTCTTACCCTGCATAACTTACTGTAAATGCAGAAAGAGAACACCTAACCGCAGCTCGTATGCACGGTAATAATGTGAAATGAATGGAAGGATCTTTTTGTAGAAGTCCTGACCGTTCTTTAAAATCAGTATTTTGCATTAAAGGTAAAGTATATAGTCCGAGTTAACAATTGTACAGAAACAGTACGCCACATAGATAGATAGATAGATAGATAGATAGATAGATAGATAGATAGATAGATAGATAGATAGATAGATAGATAGATTGGTTTTATATTAGGAAACAATGTAACTTGGCCACAGTTTTAAGTATATTCTACACCTTGACCAATGCCAAATAATGAACGTTTAATGTAAACATGCATATAAATACAAGGAATGGGCAGGTGAATATGAGTAGAATTGCAGTCTCTCACAGTTACTGTTCGTGTGACATAGATGAATAGCGGTACCTGTACCCGGACTTTCAGAAAGCCTCCCACCTTCATCCCATGTTCTGCTTCTGCTTGTCAGAGTTACTGAAGTGCTACCTACCCCACTGACGTCATTGCGCTCATGTACAATCATCTTTAGAAGCCTCTCCCCCAAAATGATCGATTTCAGTATCTCAGCTGCATCCAAATGACTAACCCAGGCAGAGCGAATCACTAACAATAAACTCCTTTTTGTTGAGAGTGCTGGTATTATGATTCTTGCTGCTTTTTACTGAGAACTTAAATGCATTCTCTTTTTGAAAATGTCTTTTGTATACCACTTACCAGATGACTCATCCATCAGTCTCAGTATCCCTTCATCACTCTCTCGCTTTCTCCTCTGGCTGACATGTGATGCAGCCTGCTTGTTTTTACAACCCTTCAAACCCCTTTGTTCTGGATATCTATTCAGTGTAGCAAATGCCAGCCTAGATCTTCTCCAAGTGGTCTTCATTATATAAAGAAGTGGGCGTGCAATTGTCCCTTTCTGAACTTAGCATTTGCACCAGCACAAACGGAGCAGGTCAGTAGATTGGTCTGCCTTTCTCTGATGGATATATGTTTGATGGGGTCATGGGAGGCTCCAGCAGGCAGTCAAAGTCACCCAGTAAATCAGAGCTTCCAAAATGTAACCTAGCCTCTCTTCTAACCTCTGCATACTAATTGCAGATGTTGGTGCACTGGGCAGGTCTTTACAGGTTAGATTTGGATTGTTACCAAACTTTTGATTTTGATACAGATATGAGCTTACCTTGATATCAATAATCTTTCAATTAATTTCAACTAAAAGGACCCGGATTTCACAGCACTTCTTGCTTTGTGCTGATTGGTCAGTTTTCCTACAATCATGCAAATATCATTAATGTTGATGTGAAAGAGCTGGGTGAATCTTTCAATCAAGGAAACAAACGCGCAAGACGACCTGAACTATTTGGACAAGTACAGGAGCCTTTCAGTTTTAAAATAGTTTGTAAATCCTGAACTGTCCTATTTGATATGAATAATCTTGTCAGTCTATATATAAATCAAGGTGAGCACGGAACAAATGTTCCTCCGGGTTAGACTTGTTGCCCCCTTGTAGTTGATTCTTCAGGTTCACCCTTTTTGTTTAGCTTAAAACTAAAACAGCATCTTATCTCACTCCTGCCGCCCTGTTTATAAATTATAGGCAGACGGTTGGCACCAGCTGCCTCCATCTTCGGTCCATGTAGCATTTTGGCATAGAGGTTTTTAGAATTTTGTGATCAATTGTCATTGTTGACAAACCACAGCACAGAATGCACCACAACGAAATGTGTCCTCTGCGTTTAACCCATATGTGACAGTGTGACATAGCAGGGGGCAGCTAATTCAGCGCCCAGGGAGCAGTGCTTGGGGGCGGTACATTGCTCAGGGTACCTCAGTGGTGCCTTGCTGGTTGGGGAGGAGACACGTGAAATGAGATCCTGTGTCTCTCTACTATGTGACATAAGTTCTTAAATATCTATATTTGTAAAATAATAGAATTGCAATGTTTTAAAATTCTGGTATTGCAATATAATACTGATACCAGTATATCAAACAATGCCAGTACAAGTTTGTGGATAGTGTTTCTGATTACCTTTACATTTGCTTATTTAGCAGATGCTTTAGCTCAAAGTGAAATCTCGGGGTCAGAGAGCAAAGTCAGACAGTGTGGAAAGAGTTGGAGGTCAGGGCTTTGCTGAAGCATCCAGTAGTGATCTCATTGCTCTGCCAGCCATAGGATTTGAACCCATAACCTTCTGGACAGAAGCACAGATCCATAATCCACAGTGTTACATAACATTCTGATAATTTGCATATATCCCATCTTGCACTCTAAGCTTGAAAAATCTCTATGTATATAGGAAAGTACCAACATGTCAGACTACATCTGTTCTGCAGTGCACTGAAACTCTGAGAAATATGCTTTTTTTCTGAGAAATTTGTGTTTTTTTAATGAGTTCTCACCTTTCATACTGATATTTGAAGCTGTAGGTTTTACCCCAAACACAAAAATGTAAGATCAGCATCATACTGAAATGTCAATTTTTTATGGATTTTTATAGAAAGGTTTTTGAATGACAGTCTTCTTTTAACAAATTTGACTAATTACTGTTTCAAGCAGGTGATCCAGA